>NC_091937.1:21033323-21258323 GCF_041260155.1 Ptychodera flava | reverse complement strand
AGTTTGATGTATCCTGGATTTTGTATTTCTAGGGTTACTGACATCCACGTTGGATTCACATTGTCCTTGCCACGAGAAGAATATGACGAGTCTTTATAAGAAAAAAACCATGTAGTCTGTGTTCCCTGTACTTGACGAATTACTGTCAATGAAAGGCTTGGCTTTCGAGTTGTCGATGTTTTAATGGCGTTAAATTTGAGAGATCCGCCTCAACAAAGAAATCGTGATGCAGCAAGATTTGTGACAAGAAGAGCAACGTCTAAAATTAAATCAATATTCGGCTTTCGACACCATTACACCTACAAAGCGCAATTTAAGATAAATGTCGATTTTAGAGATGCATGAGTGGGCGTTATTTGGCTGCTATTACCATTAAGCTTGCAATCCAATAACCCTTACAGTGATGAAAAATGATGAGACAGGGAGAATCTTTTTAGTGCGTGTGTGAAAAATATCGCACTCCACCTCCTTACAAAAACACTTATCGACCATTTTGTCTCTGTATTATCGTTGCCTTTGTTGGAGCTTCATGGCATCTTAAACACGATTTTTTTTCTCCGTTCTTTCGATAACATCAGTTTCAAATTTTTTCATAGATTTTTTGTCGTTAGCTGAGCCGTTTGGCAGGTCTTACCTTCTTCAGAACATAGAGGCATATACGGTGTTTTGTTTTGTCAAGGTTCCTCAACCTGAATGTTGAACGCACCTCGGGGACAGACAGTCGGACTCAAATTTTTACAATTCCCCTCTGATCTACCTCTTATGGGGGCTCATTTTAAAGGTCTTGGAGAAAGAAAAACTTTAACCGGCGTAGTTTTTCGATAATCAAAATTAAATTTTCCGCAGTAGAGTTAACAAAGGAATGGCGGCCACTTTAAATTTCAAATATCGCAAAATGTTCGGTAATTTGTTTCGCTAGTTCAAAACTTTCCACAGTGACCCCATATTTTTATTGTTGGTTTGGTAAGAGAATGGTTGAAAGTTTCATAATGGAAAGTTGGAGCAAAAGTTTAAGTCTTTCACTTCCGAGATGCATACTACCCTAATGACGTAGATTTTAAACTTTTTAATGTGATTTCACTGAGGATTGTTTGAACATTTCTATTTACTTTCTCGTGATTTTCACAAATTTGTGAACAAATCTCAGCCAAAATGAAGACATAAAGTTTATTGTCACGGTTCTTGATTTTAAGATAACCTCCATTGAGTGATACTGCCGTTGGCAACAAATGGCGAATATTGAGTGCTGACCGAGCGTTTTTATATTCATCTTAACTGGCATTATGCCAGATAAACTTATAGTCTAATAAAATGATATAGATTTTGAAGTAGTATAATTTGACATTCAAAAATGCTGCTGAGATACGATATTTCAGTTACCTCTTCCATCGTACACCCTCTATGCCTTCTATCTATTTCCTTTATATGTGAGATCCACTCGAGATCATCCTGTGGTGGTGGAATTCAATATTCATGACATTTAATGCGAATTAAACTTTATCAGTCACCTCGTAATTTGCATATAACCGTATATGGTAAACATTTTTGAACCATGTAAACTGATTTGCCTCGTGCAGTATTGGTAAGAAATCCCTTTTTGCTTGGCCACCAAGTGAAATGTAATGATTGGCATACTTTATGTGTGGATATCAGTGATTAAATGCCACTGATGTAATAAATAGTTGTTTCCACAAGGTCAAATGGAATACATCTGAAAGGAAATGTGGATTTGGATGTCAAAATAGCAATCTTAATCTTGTCAACATAGTTTTATATGACTTGCCGGAATTATATTATATTTCAGTCGAGGTAACTGTGCCAAAAGTCAGCATACCTATTTGCTGGATAGAGCCTATAATGACTCGAGGGGAAACGAAGATAATTCTATCGTAAATGTCCGTTGATTTTAGTAGTCTGTCCTAACTTGCAGGTGACATATCTCAGAATAATGATTTTGTTTAAATATTAATGAAAGTATTTACAAATATTTCTTTAGTTTTAGATAGCCATATCACTGTTGTCCTCTTAAATTCATGTCATGTTTGATCAGACCACTACAAAATCATATTCAAAATTATTCAAATTTATCGGCTATTTGTACTCCGTCTCTCTTCCCTTTCTTTGTCGCATCTCCCTCTCTATCTTCTACCCTGTAACTCAGTAAACTATTTTGAACATATTTTGGTGTGATGTTTGTAATGCATTACGCTGTTTCGGGCTAATGCTCATCAAAGTAAAACGTTCTGAGCCAAACATGTACACGTAGGGATATCGTTATTAAAAAAATACTCTCTCTACTTATGCATGGGATACTGAAATGACCCAATGTACTTCTTCTGACGAAGTAAATATGACAGAAGAGTGTTCCTTGGAGGAAGTCGATAATACTTGGAGAGTGACTTGTGATATTGACGGTGTTTTGTTGCGGTGAGGCACTCATTCCGGTTGCGGACCTCTAACCCAATTTGCACAAAACATCGGGACTCCGTTGGATGCGCTCCGACGATAATTTGAAACCTAAGACTAGAATCGGCGTCCTTTTGAAGACAGGCCGGCGCCACATCAAAGGTACGTCTAAATGGACTTTGTACAACTTTGACTCTACAGCTAGACTATTCTTTCATTTGGCAAATCTCTCTCCGCATTGATTTTATGATTGATACAAAGTGAACCTCATTATGACATGAAGATAATTGGATGATTTCACTTTTACACGTGAAAAGTTGATAATAGCATGTGCATTGCACATAATAATGTGAAGTGTTCCGTCTCATTTCTGTGTCTTTCTGAAAGGGATGCGGGAAACTTCCTTCTGATGCAGGCCACAACTCGTCAAGACGTTTGTAATGCATTGCGCTGTTTCGAGCTAACGCTCAGCGAAAGAAATTTTCAATTTCCCGCGCTCTAAGAGGTCGTACACTTACGCATTTGCGACGGTCCACTTACGTTTAAGTAGTCTATGTGTCGAGAGTGTATTGAGTGCCACAGAACAATTGAACTGCGACAAAACAGATAAATGTTTTAAAGTATTCGCCGACCTATTTTCATTTGTTAAACGTTTGCACGGCGTACATTTCCTACTTGTTTTGCTATACCAGGTCATTGAAACATCGGCATATCCATTTTGGTTTAGTAGCTCATTTTTGTTGTAATAGTCAGCTGATATCTTTACTGCATTCTGAAGTATCCATACTTGTAACACATTTTTGAGATTGGTTTTCTCGATTTGCATTTTGCATAAACTCAAGACAATTTTGTTGCAAAGGAAAAATAAATGAACCTATATATTTAGCAGGTATCCTGCTTTTCTAGAGCAACAAACTCTTTGAAATGGGTCTAATATTGACAAGGGCGTATCTCGTCCTTTTAGCTGTTTTATGTGGCAAAACGCATGAGTTAGTAAATGTAGTAAATGAATATGACATAATCATTAATTCAGCATATTCAGTGTTATTAACGGATTCGATCTCGCAACCTAGGAGACCTACTCATTTTGCCAAAACTCGGGTCTCTTAACCACTCTGATGCATCCTGATAAAGGTAGTTCAAAACGTGAACGAATCTGTTACAATTGTTAGCGTGACAAATGGTATCTTCAAGTATCAGTGACCTGCGTTGGCAGACTTTGGCCACCTCCCATGTGCTCGGTGACTCGCAAATTGATACATGGACGGTGCCACACGCTGGGCAGGACGTGATCATTCCATCGCAACAATGACATCGCTTTATGACCTGACATCCATGCATCATCCATTCTTAGTTCTGACAGTTTTTGACTGTTTTCTGTACTTTTTTCTATTTCCTCTTGTGTTTAAATTCTTAATATGTAATCATAACGTCTTGATATAAACCACATGATGAATAAAATACTGAAAGCAGAAAGTAAATACACCTTAGATATTTCAGTATGTTATTTGCACTTGCAACAGTCCGAGAGCTACATAATATTACCTGATACACAGCATGAATCAGAGTATGTTACATTTATTCTTTAAGGGTTATCTTTGTATGAAACTTGCATTCATGCTGGATCCGAAAACTATTCTGAATCAGATGATTAACAATATGCATACCGGGACGACTTTGTTTTAGATTAATCGTGTTGTTTAAAACTCATTCAAACACCTTCGAAAGTTACTAGTATTTATTTATTATAGCATTTGTTCATTTCAGTATTTATGTCTCTTTTAGTCAGAAAAGGTACCAGCTCTAGGTATGTGTTAACACAGGTATACATTTCATCACATCAATGTGATTAATAAGTAAAGGTAAGATATAGATCCAAGGCTCAGTTCAGGCAGTGCAGTTTCACTGCTCATTTTGTTCCTCATAGTGCTTAAATACTGTACGAAAAGCACTTGATAAAGGCATGAAAAATTACTGCCAATTCTACGTCACAAATAATAAGGTACAAAAGGGAGGACTTTAATACCCTGCAAACGTTCAGATGGTGCTTCCTTTGGTTGAGGTCAAGAGGTTATTCCTTAGGATGGCCCTCTTTTGCCCCAGACAGTCCTCCAAACAAGACTACAGGGGATAAATACAATTACTGTAGGCTGATTGATGAGGGACTTTTACACAAAAGTTGAGTAACCCGCCCAACTTCCATATGGCGCTAAGCCTACCTTTGGCTGTCGATCAAACAGCACTGAATGTTGTGTACTCCAATCATTGAGCTTACTGTGTCTTTCCATGTTTACTACACTATTTTGTAAATAAACAAATGAGATGCAATGAAAGCTATTATTTGATTGTCAGTGCGCCTCGATCAAACTTAGTTGAGTTCAAATCAACAGGCCAATTTCGCAAAAGAATTCGAATGGGATAGATAAATTACCAGAATGTTATAAAATCCCTTAAATATATTACATAATTTACAATATATCTTTACATGGAAAACTGGATGGAAAAATATGTTCCATTCTACACCTTGCGTTTTGTTCTATAATGATTCATGGCTGAGAAATTTGGCAAGTAATCTGTAGGGTTTGATTCTAAAACATCATTTTATTTGCTTGCAATGCATAAGATGTACAATTCCTAAACTATATATACGTTTCTGCATGGCGTAAGATGAACCAGCGTTTACACGATTGAATATTGGGTCAGACCTTTGTTGCAAAACGAGGTGCCTTTGATGAGAACACGGGTCGCTGGTTGCAAGAGCCTTGCAACTACCCGTCAAATTACCCGTCAAATGTATGTGATTTTAACGTGTGATTTCCATGATCATTGGACCGGTTGACTTCGAAAATAACGAATCATCAGCCGTGCGTCGAATCAGCAAGTAATAACATAGTTTCCTCAGAACACTTGAAATAACACAGGAGAGGCAAACCAAAATCATTGAGACAGTAGTAACGGTCCTGGGTTTTTTTAAATGTTACAAGGAGTGTTCATTCTTCAATCTTCTATCCTTCTTTAGAATGCAAAGTTATTCGGACTCTCAAACTTTTAGAATATTCTTTTGCCCTACCCACTACGGGGGTTCATTTAAAATATTATGGAGTGCATGAAGTTTCCTTCGGCTTAGTTGTGTGAAAATCAGGACTTTAATTTTCCTCCCTGGAGATAACACAGGGATGGCGGCCATTTTCAATTTTGCATGTCTTTAAATATTGGGTAAGTTGTTTCTCTATAACGAAAGTTTGCACGGTGAACCCTGATTTTTGTTCTTTATTTTGAAAGAGAATGGAAGAAAATTTGCTCGGGGCAAGTTAGTGCAAATGTAAACAAGTCTTTCGTTTTCGAGACGCATAATACCTGAAACAAAATGCTTTAGATATTTCATCATGCCAACTCGTCCAATGTTTCCGATAATATTTATTATACATTAGTGCAATGTTCGTTTTTTTCGCTCTGAATTTGAGATAATGACTTTAGACATTAAAGATATAGTGATGCGTAGGACTTTTCCCGTCTATAAAATGGATTTGATCCCAAGGTGACAACTATGGGAACCTGTCATATAATGTCATCATAGTTACTTTAGAATGAAGCTGACAGGTCATAAACGTCTGATAAAATACATTTCAAGGATTAAGTTTTAAAGGCATTTGCTGAGATGTTCTCCTGCGTTTTGGTGATTTAGTAATCACGAGAAGTGAAAAGAACATATTCTTAAAGCTCTATTAGCTTATTTTTTATGTTTTCCTATATTTTGTTCTGATTATCAAATGCATTCATGGTCTTTCTAATTTTACTTAAGTTCCACTTATCAACACGGTGCCTCTAAGTAATCAAAAATCACTGTTGACGACTGACTATTGTCCAGACTATTCATATTTGACAAGAACATTCCACCCTCTTGGCTACTTTGGTCTAAAATATGTACTTGTCTTTTTGAATTAAATATGATGAAACATAACAACAATTACTGCTATTTAAGGCAGAATGCGCCTCGTGGTCAGAAATTCGGAATCGTAAACTTTAACAATTCTTTTTCGATCTACCACTTGTTGGGGTTCATTTGAAAGCTCTTGTTGTAATAAAACTTTTTACCGTCTTAATTTTTCGAAAAAATAAAATTTTATTTTTCTCAATAGAGTTAACTCAGGGGCGGCGGCAATTTTGATTTTAAAAAAATATCAGTAATTATCGATTAATTTGTACCTCCAGAACCACCATTTGTACGGTGACCCGAAATTATTATTTTTGATTTGGAAAGAGAATGGTTGAAATATGCCTTGAGAAAAATTTGAGCAAAATTTGTAGTCTTTTACTTTCTAGGAGCATACTACCTTAAAACCAACTGTTTAACAAAAAGGGCGTTCTGCTTGACAACATAACAACTATATTCTTTATGACGTCAAGATTTACAGTTTGCTAGTCTAGGCGTAAGTTTATTTAATACACGTCTACTGTCGGTACTAGAAAACGTGGCAAAGTTTTTCTCATTTGTTCTGTTTGTAAGTGAGGCTGAAAGCTTTGTATATGGTTTCTCCAATCGCTTAATTTCACATGGGTATACCTCACTGCTTTAACTCGAGTATTATACATTGACAATCAATTTATACAGCTGACTCCGATTAAGCTGCATTTCCCTATAGATCGTGGTTTAATAGGCTAAATTCAAGATGTCTGCAACATGTTTATTCGCACCAGGAAGCTCAAATCACGAATACGGCTTTGAAGGAACAGACATGAATTGTATCGTGTATTAGCGTTAGCTAAGTCTGAGCCCCGTGTCAGTTCTTCTCCGACTTTAATTCGTAGAAAGTCTCGACAAAGAGTTTATTTGTTTCGCTCGGAATTATCGTCGACGTTGTAAAAGTACCCTCAAAACTTTGATGAACTTATTTGATGGATTTGATGAGAACAGTCCACTCTATGACTGAAAACAGATTCCCTTCTAATCTATAAGAGTAACTGCTCCACAGAAGAAAAATGTGATAAGTCGATAACAGATCAAAGTTAATGACTACTTTTCTTAGACATACGTTCCTTCATATACGATTATTTAAGACAAGTTTCTTTTAGCAAACTGCTGACGATTACACGAAACAGTCTAATAGGTAAGGCTAGGCTGCTCTATCTAAGAGTTAATGTTAAAGATCATCCTTCTGTTACGACTACTCATATATATTCACGAGTCATGATTCACAGCGAATAAAATGAAATAAAATGTCTTTAGAACCATAATAAGAGGATATCGAGAGCCATGGCTTTTTTAAGACAAATTAAAAACTCAATAGCAAAAATATGTCAGTCGTATAAGAGAACAGAGCTCCGGCAAAGTGATCCCTCTGTTGATGACTTTCTTAAACTGTGGTTTCACTGGCTTAACTTTCCGTTGCCATAGATCACTCGACTCTTAGTACTGGCTGATAAGTATAAAATTTACAAAGCCACAATCTTATTTACATTTCTCCCAACATGCCAATATCCAGCTGCCATCGTTCAAGGCCTTCAAACCGCGAGAGCTTGTTTTTGACCAATGAATTATCCGATATCGCCTGTATTAAAGAGCTTTATTGAACTCTATCTCTTCCCTTCTGAACAATTGTTACAATTTGCTTATTACTATTGGCATTCTGCAGGAGAGTAAATGAGCTTCGCGGAAATGGAATTAAATTGGGAATGTTCAATACTATAGAAGAAGCTGATTTTTTGGTTTTGGTTTACAAATACACTGTTGGGAGTGTCTTTTGGAATTGAGTCGGAGAATGTAATTAGAGTGAATCGATCACTGCACACTTCCATATATCTGGTAAACTTGCATGTCATCTGTGTTTACTCATAAACGCGTCAATAGTCATATATTGACGGTGCACTAGTTTGCATGGTTATCCGAGTGAAAATGAGTGATTGATACAAACTTTATACTTCACTTCCTATCCATAGGATTTGTTGGTGGCTGCTAATATCACGTTTGATTTGACATCGTTTTGTTTATAGTAGTATAATTAATGTGAAAATTAAAATGAAAGTGACGACACTGATAAAAATCAGTCAATATCACTCAATGCCATCGTTACTCTAACATTTACATAAGCAAGCAAAAAACTTAAATACGTTGTTTTCACATTTGCGATACTGGGAGCATCGTTACGAGTGACCTGCAGTGATATCATATATCCAGTGAAAACGTTTGATTGAGTCATCGTTGCTCCAGGCTATATACAATGAACCCAATCAAAACGATGTAATGTTCAAGTCAAATATACAAAGTTCCTATCGCCATGTTCATCCCTGTAAAATATGTCGGTTAGAAATGTACTACTTTGTCTTATTTTAGGGCGCATAAAAATGGATTCACGTAGATTTTGTAGAGGCACATTATTAGTTTCCATATCATGCATTCTTCATGGTACAAGTCTCGACGCGTGGTTTCCAAATTACGATGCAAAATGTTGATTCCAGTCATTTTATACGTTATGACCGCATCGGGCAAGGCGTTTATTTAACATAACACTCGCTCATGTATTTTGAGTTTCGCTTATTGCGTTTTTAATGAATCATCACAGTTTAAATTCGATAGTGAAAAGGATAAAAATGTATTGCAGCAGGGGTACACCTACCAATAAGTCAAGTAAATATACCGTTAAAATGTTATTTTTACACTATGTATTTTCTTTTTAATTAAACTTTAACTTTAAATGATTTAGCAAAAATTAAATGTAATTAAACTTTAACTTTAAATGATTTAGCAAAAAGTAAATGTAATTAAACTTTAACTTTAAATGTTTTAGCAAAAGGTAAATGTGCTTAACTCAAAATACATGGGCGGATTTACATTCTCTCTCGTTCAATTCATTTACATGTATATTGTTGGAAAAGATCCTGGTTTGTAATAAAATGTATAATGTGATTAACATTCCTAACACGTACGTGTAGCATCACATCCTGACATTGAAAGCTATTAAAGAAATGGACTGTTCATGCTTGAAGCGCAGACAAAATGTCGGTTATGGTAGTTTATAGTTTATCATTCTGGGAAAAAAGGTTGATAGAAACCATTTTGCGCCATTCTGTATCTGAAGGTAGTTGAACTAAGGTCACCGTTTTACTTCTCATCTTGGCTACAGTAAAGCTGGCCCTGCCATCTCTCAGGTCGTGTTTCGTTTCTCGCACTTGAAACGGGACGTAAATTGTTTCTGAAAGAGACGAACATGACGCAATGTAAACTGATCTTGTCGTAAAATTTCAATAAGTGAAAGGTAATATACGTTTGCAGAGCTTCAACAACTAACCGACATCACTATTGCCTTTTCAAACTTCATATATCAATCGTATTCCCTTCCCAGGGTGATATTTCATTGCCTTTTATGTTTCAAGTGGATGACATTTCGTGGTTTCATTATCTCACTTCTTAATATCGAACAAGTTTTATTTCTGATTTTTTTTTGTACAAAGGTGTCAAAATGAGCAGCGTTAGGTTAATCTTCGAAACCCGTTTATGCTTGTTGTTAAGAGGGTTAGTCTGTTTGCAATGCCTTCGGTAGAAGAGGGTCAAAGAAAGAAACAGGTCGTATAATTCGGTCACCGAGATAATATAACACTGAGACTGAAATTTGCAGATTGCGCATGCTCATCACTGAATTTTGCAACAGTGTCGCTTGTTCAGGTGTTCAATCTATAAGTTGGTGTTTCTGCAAGCAGGAAAAGATCGGATATACCCTTGGAACTTGTGAATTCATTTCTGTCGTACTTTGCCTCGAAAGAGGGAAATCTAAACATACATGTATCACTTCACATCATTTCCGAGCGTGTCAGCAAACTTCTTCAAAATTCACGATTTCGCACCTCGCTATGATACATGGCCAATTTCTGCAAAGTGATACAGTGGCACACCGTCTCGAAGGTATCCGCCCCTCCGAAGTGACAAAAACCTGTAAAGGCAGACGGAAAAAGCGACTAAGGCACTCGCATCAATACCGCCGGCGCTGACGACTCTGCCTCAAATCCTTGTGTTTGAGTGCACTCTCCATGTCTATTATTTTGCCGAGAGCGACAACCAGTGACGTGCTTACGAAAACGCTGTTTCCGACACATTTAAACGTTAAAAAGTTGCAATATTCTGATTAGTACAAATAAAGAGAGTCCATTTCTACATTCAGTCTGGCAGATGCACTTTTTCTGGCCTAATTCAATTTCGATGAGCAATATATTTCATTTATACGGCAAGTTGTACTTTCTTGGTAAGCTCATGCGGCAATCCAGAGATTAGATTTTTGAAATAAATAACGAGCGGGGATGAAATCGCCTCAATCTCGGCGGAAGCTACAACGTGTGAAATATGTTTTAATGAAAACAGATAATCAGCATTTGTTCATTCCTTTCTAGTCATCCGGTTTATTACGTTCCAAGCATGTGCATTCTTAGAGTCGGGACTTTATTTGTAAACTCGATCGAGGCGGTGAGCATTTGTTATTCAATGATGACGCACGTACACCGATGTGATAGTAAGAGTGTTGAAGTCTTTACTGAGGGAGCAAAAGGAAGACGCTTTAGAACCTCATGACACACACTCACTCTGCCAGTGTCTATATGATTCTCATTCTCTGTCGCTATACCTTTTTGCCAGACTGTCTGCCTCTTTGTCTGTATGCGTTCTACTGTCCCTCTCTAAGTTTCACACAATGTCAATTCGCAAATTAAGCAACGATTAAAATTCCTATATATGAACGCATCCGAGCCTGTTTGCACAAACGTGGAAAGTGTATATATTTTTTAGATCACAAATCGCGACCATTAGTTATTGAAATTCTTACTATATCCAATGGAAGAGAAATGCACTGTTCCAATTAATACCTTTCATACTAACGCACATATGGTGGATTGTACCTTTCAATGTGGGTGAGTTAACGAGTCCTGTCGTAAATGTTATCAGTGGATTGGTCGGTATCTACTGCGAGAAGCTTTTAAAGCTTTTGCAAGCAAAAGCAAAGAGTACGGCAGAGACGTATCCGAGAATAGTGTATCCAGTTTTAAAAACGTCACGGTGCATACATCGATAATTACGTGAGAAAGGCGAAGTAGGGATATTTGATTGACAGCAGAATTCTATCACGGCTAACTCCATCATCGTTCATATTATGATTATCGTACATATTCCAAACGATGCGTGTTTGACTAATCATATATTTCCCGCCGAAATTACAACTCCTGGCATCGCTATACTATCAGCTTCGATGCATTGTTGATGGGCGTTCAATCTGAGATATCAAATGATTGAACCGTACACAATGTGCTCTATTCATCTTTTTCAAAGACGTTCTTACAAAGACGTGTAATGCATTCAATTTATTCTTTCTGACAACATATTGAAAGTAACCTTCAAGTTGTTTTGCCAAATATCGTTAACTAAAGATTCGTATTCACCTGTCTCCCTTCCCCACTTAAAACGGCAGATGCTTCCATGTGTAATATTTTCTCGAGATACTTGCAAGAAAATCAATGAAATTGTATGCAGGGATCCTAAATATCCGTGAACTACAGGCTCTGTTTTACAGATGGCTTTTGTTTTGGAAAGAAAATTGATTTTTCATGCATTTGACACAAACAGAGTCTTTACAAACACTGTCCATGTATGCAGTCTCATTGTTGATTGTAACGGAAAAGTATTCGCTCCGTTGATTATTAATACCTTTGCTGGAAACCACTTATTGTAGGAATGGATTCGTTGGCTATTTCAGCAGTTTGCCAATCTAAATTCAGGTTTCTGATTGTGCGATGCGATCAAGCATATTTCATCAAACTGTAACGTATACAGGCAATTTTTTCACAAAGCTGTTCCTCTTGATTGCAACCTTCATTTCAAATTCAATGTTCACACTCTATATGTTTCTCTGTCGACGATCTTTTCCGCGTGTTTGCTTGCCTTTTTCAGACAGCAGAACTGTAAACACAGGCGTATTGAAATTCAAGGCATGCATCGAAGCGTTTTAAATTAGGGCAACGGCGTCATATATAGGATTTAGAATTTGATCGATTGGCAGGAAACAAAAATGTAAAAAAATGGACGATGTTGAAAATGTGTCGGGTTCATTTAAAGAACCTATTCAAAGTTAACTTTCTGGGTTACTTAAATATTACCATTTTATATTCATTGTTTGTCCCAGAAAAGATATTTTCGAGAGTACTGTTGCGTTACGGGGTTTTGCGTGGACGCGGGGAAACCGCTGCAACACAGACAATACTGTCTTTGTGTACCACGTGCATACGGATCCGATTTCAACATCGTACAGATAGTTTAGCCGAATGAAAGACTGATTATTTACATAGTCTTAAATCAATCACATGATATATTTGCCTGTTCCTATACGAGGAGAAGGAAATGTTTACTACTCGTGAAATCAAATGCTTTCTTTTTAAGAGTTTTTTTTACAATTTTCTAAGAAAAATTAATATCTGAATTTTGCGTGGCATTGTAGAGGCATTATTGCAACCATTAGTTTTCCCCATCTTCTGAAAGCAACGCTGTGCGTCTTGTAAAATGTTACATTTCTCTACACAGTGATACACAGTTGACGCCAGGAATCACCAGTCTCAGGTGCATGCGTCGATTTGAAGTACTCCGAAATTACCTTTAGTGGCACGATAAGAATAAATCGCTCACTTTTACATTGGTTTGGGGCAGCGCATAGTATTCTCTATTTGCAGCGCATACAGCGAGATTCCAACACTGAAGCTGGTAGCTTGTTGACGACAATTTGTGCGGCTTTTTTCACTCTGATAAATACTTTACGAATATTTGACCACTTTAACTTTTTTGTCGTAGATTATTGACTCGCTGCAAAAAAAAATGACGGAACTTAGTTCATACAATTGCAATGTCATGTCTGTCCACTGGTCCTGCGAAACTGGCCCCGATCTTGTCAGCACCACACCCTGGAGTCGACTGATAAGTAGGTAATAGATGATCGATGTCACGTGACTGAGGTTATAAAATAGCAACTCATGTTGCTTTCTAATTTACTAATAGCTGTGTTGTGGAACTTTATTCTTCCCTTGCTGTTGTGGTGCTGGCAAATCCATTGTAGATGTACAACTAGGTAACTCCGAACATCTGCCGCTTTAGATTGACCATGGCGTCACTCGTTACCATGCCAGGCATCTTAAATTACCTTTTATCTTTTCTTGAGATTCATAAACTAACGTCTTGAAGATTAGTTACGTTTATGTTTGTTCAGTCCAGCAAATTAACTTTCTGCTTCAGTTAAAGTTTCACAGTCTTTTCAAACGCTAAATTAGCTGATTAGCTAAATTAGATTCATGGAACTGTGACTGCGACAAAAGCCTTTGCCACTTGGGTGAACAATCGTCGAACTGTCAAGCGAAATTAATAACCTAAGTGACCCGTATTATCGTTTAGCTTTACATCGTGTATTTCATCAAAGCATTGACTGAGAAAGACAGATATTCAAGTCATCCAATGGCGTATCCCTTGGTTATTCTGTCGTTGCGTTGTTGTTATCAATGCGATCAAAATAAACTGACTATTAGCGAGCTTTCCGATCAGAACAAATACCGCACTTAACAGAATGTAAAGTTTAAAACACGAGGTCGAGAATACCAGTAAATTTAAGAGGTGAATTGTAAATCCACTGCAGGTTTAACACGTTCTTCATCGGAAAATGGTTCTCATTTTGTACTTAGCGGCAAACCCTGCCCGCCAGTGTATTAATATGTTTCGCTACGCACTGTCTCCATTGACGACGGTCAAAACGTGATATTTATCTATTCAGCGCTTTACCATCATATCTGTTTTGATTGGCATTCAATTAAAAGTACATTATCATCCGAGTGAAGCATTTTTTTCATCTCATCCTTTTCATGTTAATGTTGATTGTACTGAGTTCATTTGAATATTATCACCAATTCCTTTTCCAAACCCGTTCTCTCTATTCAGGTGATCAATTGTCATTTATCAATCGATGTGTCATTTTGGCGCGATGCAAAACACCTTTTGCCTTCCAAACTCATTATTTACACGTGGGCATGTAAAGTTTTCATCCGATTCCTAATTTGTTTGCAAATGATCAATCAATGAGCGTCGTTAATGCGTTCGCAGCGTGTCCGAGAGATCGGTCATGTCTTTTCTCTCAGCACCATATACTGCAATTGATGACAAATGCCGGGTACCCTACTGCCATCGCATCAAGTTTCGGCGTCGTAAAATGTCTGCTACAAATTGTCTACCGTGTTGCATTTCTTTGGTTTTTACCGTAAACGTTCCATAAAACGCTAGAAGAGAAACTTTGGCCAATCCTTTCTGAGTGGGAAATGTAGAATTTATGGTGATCTAGGAATTAAGAAGGATAAAAAAGGTAGATTGGAACGATTTTGAGCCTGAGAAAATCAAAAAGTCAAAATGACCTGTTACAGTTGTTAATTCTTAATTTCCCCTCTTCCTGCCTTTAAGTTTTATTACACGTGATTGTCTCCAGGAGTTGGAGATTATGTTCGTGGATAGAGTCCATGAACACTGGAAAGCGAACGAAAAAACAACTTGCAACTACGTATACGAATGCCAGCTTGGTAGAAATACAATTAACTGTCCTCGGCTTAATATGGAATTTTAATATCACTCCTTTAATTGCAGTAATCATCGCTCCAAGCCGCGACACCATTATCACGTTCATTAACTTTTAGTACTTTCATCAGGGACGTGTAGATTGATCTGGAACTTTGACTGCCTTAATAAAACGAGACACTTTCTATAAAAGACAAGACCTGTGTATTTCCCCATTGTACACGTTCACTTTCTACGGTAACGAGCGTAGCAGAAATGAGTTAACATGGGCGTAAGTGAGCCATCATGATTAAATCGTGACCTACACAATAGCAAGAGCACACGTTTAACCGAAGTCTGAGGTTTTTCATTCACACAATCACACGGACTTATGCTATTTACCCATCTGCCTCTCTCGTTCTCTCTGTCTATGTCTGTCTGTCATTTTGTATGTGTCTCTGTGTCTCTGTCCGTGTCTATCTGTCTGTCTGTCTGTGTCTGTCTGCATGTTTGTGTGTCTCGTGTCTGTCTGTGACCGTGTCTGTCTGTCTGTCTGTCTGTCTGTCTGTCTGTCTGTCTCTCTCTCTCTCTCTCTCTCTCTCTCTCTCTCTCTCTCTCTCTCTCTCTCTCTCCTCTCTCTCTCTCTCTCTCTCTCTCTCTCTCTTCTCTCTCTCTCTCCTCTCTCTCTCTCTCTCTCTCTCTCTCTCTCTCTCTCACTTCTTGCACACAATACACACGTTCACACCCATACACTCAAGGAACGCAAAATGCGTTCAACTTTGTACATATATTATTTAAGTAAAGGATTCTAGAGTTGATGGCAAATGGTTAGCTTGATGACTGTGTACATCCTGTTACCTTCAAAAATATTTATCATTACAGTGCATCTTGTTTGACGACTAAATTTACAGATGAAACAGTTGACCTCATTTCATTGCAAACACCCTTCACCAAGTTTTCATCGAACACCTAAAACCTGATTGTATAATGAAGCTTAACTTGTGACGCGCTCTGTAATGTCGACTGTTCTCGTTGAAATTCCGTTCTTGTTCGCCAATGCGTCTTTGCTTATTCTGTCAAATCACCGGGCGGAACACAGATTAAAATCATTTCGGCGAGGTGTGTCGTGATCAGGGACAAAGACATACAGAGAAAGATAAATGGGTAATTTCATTGCATTCCATTGAGCATTGTCGCTATTGCGACTTTTTCGGTCTGTTTCATAGTTAATTTACAACGCGTAGCTATGTTTCTTTATTGTACGAATTTCAGTAAGATCCCTTACATTTTCTACGCGTTATTAATTTGGTGTCAGTCCAAGTTCCACGTTAATTTTATTGTCATTCAGAATGTTATCGAGTGTCATTAGTGTTACAATGTCTATGCCCAGGCAATCGTCTTTAATATTTGATCCGTCTTAATATGCATTCGTCTTTAATATTTATCATATTTACTTCTTTCATTTTGAATTCTAAGAAATAAAAAAAAATACTAGTTTGACAATATATTGGTACCGTTTTCTGCTGTGACTGCTTTTCAGCAAGTGATCGTCGAGTGCTTTCAGTATGTCACGTCAAAGCCAAGTGTAATGATTTGTTATGTCTAGTTTTCTTTAAGCGAGTGCACGAGGAAATAGCCCTCAAGATAGTCCAAGTTTTAACAGGAAGCACATGTCAAATTTCATTGAAACACCAGTTGAACTGAAAAGCAGACTGTCTCTCAATATTTATAAAGGAATGGTAAACCAACACTTTCCCTCGGACTATCCCGTATGTTGACCTTCTGCAAATGTGTGAAAGGTTTCACTTGTAAGGGTTATAGTCTAGTCGGAAGGTAGGGTTCCCATGCACCCCATGGATGTATTTTTTTACCTACATTTTTGTAATCCTTAGGTCTATATTTAATGAATTTTGATGTTCCCAAATCAAATCGTGTCCCATGGGGTTCATTTTGCGCCATCTTTGCCGCCATCTTGGCCGCCATCTTGGATTTCAATAATGGGGTAGGGGTCACGTATCTACCGCTCGACGGAAACAGAAACAATAAAATACTATAAACGTTACATTTTTAGAAAGCCAAGATCATGGCCTTTTCATTGATATATAACTTAATAGGGATTAATTAATATTCGAACGTCGATTAAGACTTTATATCGGCTATTGGCCGTAAATCGTAAAATTTGCTAAATTTCACACCCAATAATTAAGTTCCCGTTCCTCCAAACAATTTTCATAAGGTATTTATATATTTTTTGGAAGAACTCAGTGCAATACACAAGAAAAGAAGATTAAAAGTATGTGTTTTGAGATTTAGTGTGTGCATGAGCTTGTTTTCTTATTACGCGGTATGCCACATATCCGTGTGTAACATAAGGGGTAGGGTAATGTTTACCTTTCTGTTTCGAATAATGAATGATGAAACCATAAAAATGTTACATTTTGTGAAAGTACTGCATCAGACCTTTCTAAAAATATATAGATTTATGGGAAAAATTGCATATTTAAAAGTTACAAAGCTTAAACCTTTCGGTTTGTGTCGATTTCAAGTGATTTTTTAAGAACGAAATTACAACATATGGGGTAGGGTAATGTTACCCTTTCTGCCTCGAACCATGAATTACGAAACCATATAAATGTTATACTGTTTGAAAGCTCTGAAATGGGCCTTTCCAAACATGTATAGTTTTATTGGGAAAAGTCCATATTTTAAACTTACAAAGCTTATGCCTTTCAGCTTGTGTCAATTTTAAGTGATTTTTTAAGAACGAAATTACAACATATGGGGTAGGGGTAATGTTTCCCTTTCTGCCTTGAACCATGAATTATGAAACCATATAAATGTTATACTGTTTGAAAGCTCTGAAATTGGCCTTTCCAAACATGTATAGTTTTATTGGGAAAAGTCCATACTTGAAAGTTACAAAGCTTAAACCTTTCAGTTTGTGTCAATTTTAAGTCATTTTTAAGAACGAAATTACAACATATGGGGTAGGGGTAATGTTTCCCTTTCTGCCTCGAATTATGAATTATGAAACCATATAAATGTTATACTGTTTGAAAGCTCTGAAATGGGCCTTTCCAAACATGTATAGTCTTATTGGGAAAAGTCCATATTTTAAAGTTACAAAGCTTATGCCTTTCAGTTTGTGTTAATTTTAAGTGATTTTGTAAACAAAATTATAATATAGGGGTAGGGGTAATGTTTCCCGTTCTGCCTTGAACCATGAATTATGAAACCATATAAATGTTATACTGTTTGAAAGCTCTGAAATAGGCCTTTCCAAACATGTATAGTTTTATTGGGGAAAGTTGCATATTTGAAAGTTACAAAGCTTAAGCCTTTCAGTTTGTGTCAATTTTAAGTGATTTTTTTGAACAATATGCACAAAACAGTTAGTCCGTTGGCCAGGTATCGAAATCATCCCCTCTAAGGCATTTTACCCACTATGATTTTCTGTTAGCTAGTATTCTCAGCTGTCATAATCTGCTTATTTTCCATTTAACTGATGGTGTGTGAGAGTGTAACGACTTGTTTGTGAAGGGCTGTCACGCCCTCCGTAGTAAAATAGGAATGGGTTAGGGGTAACATATTTACCGCTAGTCCGAAACAAAAACAAAAAAGTACCATAAACAATACATTCTTAGAAAGCCCAGATAATCCCCTTACCATTGGTATACAACTAAATGGGATAAATCGATATTCAAACATCGATTAGATTTTATATCGGACATGAAATGTAAATTGTAAAATTTGCTTAATTTCAAACCCAATAATTAAGTTCATGTTATTCCAAACAAATTTTACAAGGTATTTATATATCATTTGAAAGAACTTAATGCAATAGAGAAGTAAAAAAATTAAAAGAGTGTATCTTCTTGAGACTTATGGGGTGCGTCGATTGTTTACCTAATATATGGTATGCCGTACATCCCTCTATAATATACATTTAAGGGATAGGGTTATGGGTAATGTTTCCTCTCCTACCAAACGCAGCGAATAAGGAAGCCACATAAATATCATATCTCTGAAACACTAACGCAGTTGTTTTTCCAACAAGATATGGCTTGATGGGGTAAACTCAAAAATTATGCAGTGACAATGCCTAAACTCAAAAGTTTGTGTTACTTTACTGACATTTACTTGTTAAAAGGAACATAGAAAAATACTCTATAGGCATTAAATAGCACTAAAAAGCTAAAATGGTGGTTAATAAAAGACGTTTTACTCATTTCAATAACTCAAATTAGGGAAAGAAAGTTAACAGCTATAATATGTCAAAAATCATATATTCCAAACCCACAAACACTAAATTGGATGTCATAGTCGTCATGCAAAGTTGATATGACAGCAGCAACAATCAATCCCTTTTCTTTAATTGTATCGCGAGAGATATATAAGCAATAAAGCACCACTTTGAAAGGATACCACACGGTTTCGACCGGTAAACAACATATACGCACGAACTTCAGTCGTGTGTATAAGGAGTGAAATGGTCAAAACCGAGCTCGAGTGGTGTACCCAACTTATAGGGGTTGTTTATCGCTATATTATATCAGTATATTGAAACTTGTGATGAAAATACAAACAATGTGAAAGAAACCCACTTTGGAGATAGGAATGGCCAACTTTACAGTATATCGTAAATACATGCACAGTCACGTGACCGTCTGGGCAAATCAGAGCTCACTATTAATAGTGTTACTTTAATACCACACGGGAACACGAGAGAATCTTTTATCGCTGAAAACCAATCACCATAATCCACAATATAGCTTCTCCATAATAAGATAAGATGGATCGACAACACTTTACCTTCCTTACCAGAAAACAGAGATCATAACCAATTTTTCGAAATTATTTTACAACGCAGAACACTATATACTCCCAATGAGGATTACATTTTCGACTAGGTACTAAAATTCAATAGCAAAATAATTCTGATCTAAAACCCGAAAAGCCAAATGTCACAGAAAGCATTCAAATTACGCAACTAAATAGTAAACAGAAGGCGAACAAACACTCTCTACACCAAGCAATAAGAAGGCGAGACAAAACTCAGAAAATGACTAAAAAGGCTTATATTCCCATTGACACCTCAATGTTTAAAATGCCTTGTGAGTGAATCTATCATTAGTTTCTAATCATGGATGACATTTAACCAATGTTAGACCCTGACGTCTTTGAAGCAAAGACCCTACAAACGGACGTTTTAGGGTCCATGCTTGAAGACACCATTCCACGAGAATAACCGAATCAGAGAGACGAGATTGATCTAACTTTCGAGGTAGATTAGCCACCAGCTGCTGAGAAAAAAGAATTCAATATAATCATCAGAGTCAAGCGAGCTAGACAACGGCTTTACACATTATACTCCACAGAGAGGTCATTCTTACACAATTCCAAAAAGCGTTCAAAAGCTTCGTTAAAGGCATTATTCGCGATCCCCGGGACGGGCATGGCTGGTTGCGTGGCAAATGAAAAATATTAGTCATGCTGAATCAAGGTGTAATCAAGTAATAGTTTATTTATAGATTGAGAAAAAGCCGAATTCTGACAGTAATAGTGGAATACAAACTTTATAAAAAGTTGAGAAAATTTGCCACTTCTTTGATTTGTATGTTTTACATTCCATGTTGTACTAGCCTGTACTATACATGAACAGTCAATACATCCGGCAAGTATTCTGTGCTGTTCTTTTATAGTTAGGTCCCCGCATCCGATAAGTCTTTCTATAGTGTCAACCATTCTCTTCGATTACTGTAATCTACTCCAATAAATTCCCATTTAACTCATTTGTATGATTACAGGAAGCCTAAGCCTATCTCTTACAATCTAAGATTTGAGATATTTGACAACAACATGTATGCAATTTTCATATTTTTCATAGGCCTAAATAACACACAGAAGAAAGTCATACTCAATGTTTTGTCCAATTGAAAGTCAAATTTTCACCGAAACAAGTAGAGGTGGCCATCTGTAAGCCAAACGAGAATTAATATTAGCAAAGATGGATATTAATTAAGCCTTTCCCATTTCCGATCCCAGTTACTCATACAACGGGGTATAAGCGAAAGCCAAGAGTATCGAATGTGTTGAAACCAAAGTGGCCCCTATTCAGTACCACGTAGCCTACAGGTACACCTTAAAGAATACTTACCAGGCCAAAATACCGAGTGTTGAATTCCTTCAAAAGTGGCAACACCTGAAAGACACTGCGGCAACCCATTTATATCACCCTGATCTCTAACTATTTACCTCTACACCAATAAAGCACCGGGACTCAAGACAGTTGTACATCACAAACTTAAGAGAGCGATCGAAGACACTCGCTACACAGAACGCAGGATGGAAGGCTGCAAAGACGATTCTTCAAATAGGCAAAAAAGAGGCTAAAACAACACAAACATTCACAGCAACGACGACAGGTCGGGTTTTCTTCCTATACTACGGTACAAAACCAAACCAAAGGGTCTTTCAAAGGCCACCGCACTTCCCTTAAAGCCCGGCTCGAAATGGACTGGGATCATGATTAGTGCCAAGTTTGGTAGGGCGTTTTGGGGCATGGCTCTGCATAATGAGTCTTTTGGTAACGGTTGCGATCGTTCGCATTAGCTGCGGATCTGTTTGCTCTCAGATCACGCTCAGGCTCGGACTAATATAGATACGTACAGCCTTCGTTTCCAGGTTCGTTTCAGTCAGGCCATGGCAAATAATCGAAATAAAAAGAAAGGAAAACTATCAACTTAATCAAACAAGAGTTTGCTTGAATGAATTTACCGAAGTTTCAGGCCATATCAACGTTCGTTATGTGAATGATTCAGCTGCTGACCGCCATGTACATACGGAATATTGGCGCCATCTAAAGTCGAATAATTATCAAAAAAGTAAAAAGCTTATATCTGGGCTTTCTAAGAATGTATTATTTATGGTACTTTTTTGTTTTTGTTTCCGACTAGCGGTAAATATGTTACCCCTAACCCATTCCTATTTTACTACCGAGGGCGTGAAAGCCCTTCACAACAAGTCGTTACACTCTCACACACCATCAGTTAAATGGAAAATAAGCAGATTATGACAGCTGAGAATACTAGCTAACAGAAAATCATAGTGGGTAAAATGCCTTAGAGGGGATGATTTCGATACCTGGCCAACGACTAACTGTTTTGTGCATATTGTTCAAAAAAATCACTTAAAATTGACACAAACTGAAAGGCTTAAGCTTTGTAACTTTCAAATATGGACTTTTCCCAATAAAACTATACATGTTTGGAAAGGCCCATTTCAGAGCTTTCAAACAGTATAACATTTATATGGTTTCATAATTCATGGTTCGAGGCAGAACGGGAAACATTACCCCTACCCCATATGTTGTAATTTCGTCCTTAAAAAATCACTTAAAATTGACACAAACTGAAAGGCATAAGCTTTGTAACTTTAAAATATGGACTTTTCCCGATTGAACTATACATGTTTGGAAAGGCCCATTTCAGAGCTTTCAAACAGTATAACATTTATGTGGTTTCGTAATTCATGGTTCGAGGCAGAAAGGGAAACATTACCCCTACCCCTTATATTAAAATTTTGTTTAAAAAAATGACTTACAATTGACACAAACTGAAAGGTTTAAGCTTTGTAACTTTCAAGTATGGACTTTTCCCAATAATACTATACATGTTTGAAAAGACCCATTTCAGAGCTTTCAAACAGTATAACATTTATATGGTTTCATAATTCATGGTTCGAGGCAGAAAGGGAACATTACCCTACCCCATATGTTGTAATTTCGTCCTTAAAAAATCACTTAAAATTTACACAAAACTGAAAGGCATAAGCTTTGTAAGTTTAAAGTATGGACTTTTCCCAAACTATACATGTTTGGAAAGGCCCTTTTCAGAGCTTTCAAACATTATAACATTTATATGGTTTCATAATTCATGGTTCGAGGTAGAAAGGGATACATCACCCCTACCCCATTATGTTGTAATTTCGTTCTTGAAAAATCACTTAAAATCGACACAAACTGAAAAGTTTAAGCTTTGTAACTTTTAAATATGCAATTTCCCCCATAAATCTATATATTTTTAGAAAGGTCTGATGCAGCAATTTCAAAATATGTAACACTTTTATGGTTTCATCATTCATGATTCGAAACAGAAAGGGAAACATTACCCCTACCCCTTATGTTACACACGGATATATGGCATACCGCGTAATAAGGAAACAAGCTCATGCACCCACTAAATCTTAAGACACATACTTTTAATGTTTTTTTTCTTGTTTATGGCACTGAGTTCTTCCAAAAAATATATAAATACCTTATGAAAAATTGTTTGGAGGAACGGGAACTTAATTATTGGGTGTGAAATTTAGCAAATTTTACGATTTACGGCCAATGACCGATATAAAGTCTAATCGACGTTCGAATATTAATTAATCCCTATTAAGTTATATATCAATGAAAAGGCCATGATCTTGGCTTTCTAAAAATGTAACGTTTATAGTATTTTATTGTTTCTGTTTCCGTCGAGCGGTAGATACGTGACCCCTACCCCATCGTTGAAATCCAAGATGGCGGCCAAGATGGCGGCAAAGATGGCGCAAAATGAACCCCATGGGACATGATTTGATTTTGGGAACATCAAAATTCATTAAATATAGACCCTAAGGATTACAAAAATGTAGGTTAAAAAATACATCCATAGGGTGCATGGGAACCCTACCTTCCGACCCGACTATTAAGAAGGTTTTTAATTCTCAGACTGGTTTCCTCTGATTGTCAGTGTGATTAGCAATTCTATAAACGAGTTAAGTTTTAGTCTTAATGGTAAAAATTGGCGTAAACATCAATGTCTAATAAAAGGCATTAAAGGTATATTGTAGCCTGTCAATTCATCACCATTTAACACGACCTTGAACTCAAACAGTTTTTCCTTCATGTAAGAAGACGCCCTCCAGACGTTATCTATTGCTATGGAGATTTATCTCCTTTGCCGTTGCACATGCGTGCTACACATATAGCTCATTTGCATATCTCATACGCGATGTACATATTTATGGTACTCAGCAGAGTGCAAAACAGTGTAGAAAGATGTTGCCATAGTTGTTTGTGAAGATTGTCGAAAAAATGTACTTTTCATTTTCATTCTTAGTCAATCAATTCAACATTAGAAACTGAATAGTCCCGAACACTTCTGTCCATGACTTTGAAATATTATCTTTTTAAAGAGACATAATTGAAAGATTGTTCACTTGCTGAAAAATGGTTGTTGTAAATGTTGACATGGATCGACTATGATTCCAGGGTCCTTAGTTTAGACGAACTGTTTTACAATGTCTTACATGCGTACTCAATGGATCTCTGTTTTCTGCATAAGCTTAACTTTAGGTCATTCATTTGTGCCATCGTGAAGTATATATGCATACAAGGTCAAACACCCTTTCGGGAAAATCTGATAATGAAACATTTTGACGTCATTCATGGTAGCAAATCCAACAAATGTGCGGTGACGCAAAACTCCATGCTTCACCATAAACTATAGTTCCATATCTCTCGAGGAAGGAAGTTTACATTTTGACGTCATGCACCTCTGGGTAGTTACATCGACGTGTTTAGACAGTGCGGTCGATGTCCACATGTACATGAATATATTGTTAAAGTGTATAAAGCTAACCCACTTCGGCAAACAAGCTTTTCGGCTGCAAAAAGCATGAAACCTGTCTGCAAACTGATGGTAACACCTGAGGAAAGCGTGAACCCAAGGAGAGTACGAAACAATTCCGAGAACCCATACATTACAAATGGAATTGAATTATCTAGGACGTTACAAGGGTTCTGCGTGGGGGAACTGCGTCGCGTCAATTCAATTAATGTAATGGTTCCGTTAACACTGAATGATCTACGAGTATGTTTACAGTACGTATCGAACCCTACACATTACAACCTAATTATCGAAATTCTGCTTGGAATAAAATGTTTTAGCTGACCTTGATCATAAATTAGCATAATGGAACATTAAACGCGGGTGTAAGTTTCATTTCTCTGGGGCAAAATAATCCTACCATTATCTTTCATGTCATACAAGTAGGTTTGTTGGTGGTGGTACTGTGATATATGGCCACATTATTCACTCTAATAGGAGTCACTAAACCGGATAATTGTAAAATGAGATTTCCTCGTCATCAACGTAATAGAATGTTCAAAAGATAGGCAGTGGGAGTTCTGAATAGAGAGATCTGTAGAAACGAGAAAACGCACTAATGAGGTTGAGTTGGTTCCGGAGTTTGAGAATAGACTTAGTGCGTAATTTATAAGATACGTTCCTACCAATTCTTCAGATAAACGGTGTCTGTGTGAATGTTGCAAATCATTTGTTGGTATTGAGTCAAAAACCGTGAAAAGATAGTATGCATTGTAGTGAACGACAGTACGACAGACCTATGGGTCCTTGAGTATCAGTTTATTTTCGTTATTTTTCTTTTCCTGACTAAAAGGCCCTTAATTTTCCGACTGGGATATCTATTTTACTGTCAGTTAACGCCAGCTTTTGAGAAGAACAATACAAAAATATTATTTATATTAATTTACCTTTTTCAAGTTTTATACTTTCGTAAATGTTCTGCGAAAACTTAACTTATTGTAAATATTCACTTTGGCCTGAGTTTTGTCTGTAATGTTGTGTCACCTTGCTCTTTTTCGCCGTCTCATTGTTTTAATGTTAGCTGTTTGTACGCCCCTCTAAACGGGTGTCAGACTGTTGATCTACAAGAATAAAGAACTAAATGAGTAAAAAGGCATTTAAACTTAAAATACATCTTATTACCCTGTCTATCTGTATGTCTGACTTAATGATTTTCACAGTCCCCCCTATGTCTTTCTGCCGCTGTCTGTCTGTATGCCTATCTGGCTGGCTGTCTCTCCCTGTCTGTGTCTTTATTTCTTTCTTTCTTTCTGTCTGTCTGTCTATCTGTCTGTCTCTGTCTATCTGTCTACCTGTCTCTCAAACAACGAAAGATGAAAGTTTGTTAGCATAGGAAAATAGCATGCGAGGTCTGAAGTTTTATCATGTTTGTTTTCCGCAGAAAAGAATGTGTTTTGACTTATTACCAGGTTTCCAAGTCTCCACATTATACAAAACTTCAACGTTGAGAGTATCTATTTAGTAATGAGAGTTACTTCACTGCGTCGTTTACGATGGTAAGTCGAGCAAGTGAACAGTAACACATTAGTTTTGCATTCAATACAGAAACATAGGTGTACGGGCAGCTGGATTTAAGCAAAGTCCCTTTATAAGTTGCCTAACTCCTTGATTACAGTTATAGAAAGGTGGCAAAAATACTACCTGCTAAAAAATATAACAGGAGTGTCACAAGTGTTTCTCCTCTCATTCTGAAGTGCCGCAGTTTTCTTTAAATTGCTTTTGAAAAAATCCTTGTGAGAACTCGGCATCATACTACTGAACGGCACGGTGTTTAACTCCATGGGGGCATTGAGAAACCTGGCAATCACACAGCCACAAGGATACTTGAGAAAACTCTAAATACCAAAGCGTCTTTCCGTTTGATGTTCCGTTTTAAACCTCTTAGAACCGTCACATAACTCCAGCATGCGGTATAGCGACATTTTCTCTTATATTGAATGTCTTCCACAGGACTGTCGAAATATATTAAATCATATGCAAGCGAAAGGACTTTTGTAGGAATCGAGTCTCGTATCACCAACTGTTTAACAATATTTCTAAACACTGTCAGTTTTGTCAGTAAGTTTTAATGTCTGGCAGATGGACACACTCTTTAATTTCAGCCCATGATTGACAGATGAAAATATGCGTTGAAAATTTTAAGTAGCGACCTACATGACATTTGTATATTTACTAAATTAAATGAACAAAGATGTATCTTATAATTGGGCTGAACAATTGGCAAGCCATAATACCGGTTTAAGTTACATAAATTGCGTGTGTTCGTCCCAATAGTACATTTCTATTGTGATGACGAATTTCTTAATAATTATTTCTAATTTATCTGTCATTAAATTTTTTCCAGTAAACATGTTCCATATTTTGCTTTGATGTCGTCACGCTCTAGGTGTGCGTATTTCAAATCAAAAAGGACCGTTTGTAATTTGGCTTGAGGCAAGGCGCCACTGCAGTACTCTCAACATCAAAAATTGTAAATCACTTAGCAATAACAGAGCATATCGGTTGCATACTCGTAGTCAAATTTGTTTTGAAATTGAAATCATGAGGCGCCTACAGGTTTCAGAAAAACATGTTTTCGTTAATTTCAGAAACGACCATTTGCAGTAAATTATTGAACTGTTTACAAGCTCACGACTCTAAAAGATCACAAAAACGACGAGACCACTTTCTTCCATGTAGTAGTGACTACATTCGTGAAGGTTACAATGACATTATACAAATAGTGAATCATGGACCTCATTTATAGTCTCTATCATAATATTGTTGTTGAAATCCGAAAGTTGTGATAAGTGATTATTAGATGTTGATAAGCAAACCCAGGCATAAATGAACGACGAACGAAAGAACGGAGTGAAAGGCAGATATCGCAAATATCTTCTGACTTCGATCAAAGACATTTCATCAATTTCTGACGTTCTCGAGTTCAATGGCTTCACCACGATGTCTGCGAAGGTTAGGACACTTCAATGCAGCTAAAAGGTTCGAAACGTCCAGATACTTTTAATCACGAATTATCATTAATGCTCTTCGTATGTATCATCAGTTGGGTTGTCGTGTTTGTTCACCTCGGCTTTGCAAGCATTGGTTCTAGGGTACAACACAGTCCACGCCATTGGTTCAAGTGTGCTATGAGATCTGACGTCAATCTGTGAGGCAAAGTTAGTAACGTGACCGACATAAACCTGAAGATGACGTCAACTGAAGTTCGTTTATGGGATTAAACAGGAGTTTTCTTCCCCTGCATGATGTTGTGGAATAAGCTTCCGTGTTTTCGGTGTTTTTTCCGACTTTCAAGCCGTAACCAGGGGGTGATAATTCCACCGCAAGTCGGTTATTGATAAGTCCATTGTTTCATTACCGCTTTTGAGAGACCTTGCAAAGTGAAATCTTATAACGTGCAGCAGATTTTATTTCTGTCTGCCTTCCCACAGCCTGTATGCCAATTTGAGATCTAAAGAATCTCGAACTAGCCGATGATGCAATTTAGCCACAGAGATAATGCGAGACCCAGTTCAGTGAAGGTGACGGCGTACCGGTTATATGGACGGGTGAACCTTTCCCTTTGCCCAGTGCCATGTGCCACTTACAAATTTCATCAGTTTGGTGATAGACATACATGGTATACCATTTTGAGCATATGTCTGCATTTTTTACCTAGTTACTTAAATCATGTCTGTTTTATGTTCTCATATTTGGTTGCCATAATTTGAATGTCTGATATCACTTTGCATGCACAAAGTTTATCTATCAAAAGGCTGATTTTCATTATTATTTTTCATTTTACTGTGGTTCTGTGGATTTATTTTCCATTTTCAACTATAACGTCAAAGATCCATATGACCTATCCATTTCCTTTGAGGAAGAGCCCCCTATGGTAAGATATGGAACAACATGTGATAATCGTTCAACGCGAACGATCCACTCAAATATTGTTTTCTGTCATTTCTTAACCTCTGTCCTCAATGATTACACAAATTCGATGTTAGTTTCTTTACTTACTTGTCTTAAACGACATCATGAAATGTAAACCTTCGGAAGAATTTTGTCACAACAATTTAAATTGAGAAGTTACCTTTCTCGTGCATATCTATTTTGAATTCGTAATCTTTGAAATAAATATCTGAGAATTATTTCGATAATGTAAGAGACGGCAATGAAGTTTGCTAGAATAAAACCCAGGTAATATTGTCACTATCAAAGACATTTGTTCAACATTGTAGTTTTTCTGTACATGTTTTTGAATGTAGAGGTCGTGGCGCATCTGTACGCACATGGTTTTATTTCCCTAATCCTTCTCTGACCAATCGTTCAAGATTTACTGCAACAGTATTTGGCGTTGTATTTTATCAGGAAAATAAATCATGCGAGTTATGGCAAGACAATGATAAGGGGCTCAATATGAGGGTAATTGTTGCATTGAACTAAATGCCAATAATATTCGAAATATCTGGAACACTTTGCAGCATCACAAGTGAAATGCAATGCGTCTGTTATGTAACAAATCATTTATCCGGTTATTTTCAAACTCTTCAAAATACTTGTTGGTTTCGACACTGAAAAGTTCTGCTTCCCGCAGTGCAGGCTTCGAGAAGTACATTTCATGGTTGCTTTTTTTAATTATCTGTAACGTTTTTCACAACTACTGGTATATTCAAATTGCGTGTACAGTCAATCTATCGCTTAAAATTCGAGAGGATATAGCTATTCTCTCTTCAGCCAAGAAAGTCGGTACATTAGTAACACACTGAGGCACTTGGAGATGAAACAATGAAGATATAGACAGACAGATAGATAGACAGATAGCCAGATGACGAGAGAGAAATAGGCGGACAGACAGACATACAAACATACAGAGAGACGGACAGACAGGCAGACAGTCAGACAGATGGACAGACAGAAATAATTGAGACAGAAGATGGAGTAGAACGTTATGAAGACAGACACAAGGTAACAAAAGTACCGAAAAAAAGAGAGTAACTAACGTCCAGAAAGACACACACATGAGGATACGGCTTCATAGAAAGTCTAAAAGACATCTTAGACAAATAGAATAGGTGATTAAGACTTTTATGATATTTCTTCTGACGTTAAATGGCATTTTCGTTAATTGATCTTGAAAGCCATTGACACCTCCATATAGATCAAAGAAACCGTCTGCACTAAATAAACCAGAGAACGGATATTGTTTTTCGTTGTTCTGGTTGACCACGGAAATTGACTATAATGCCAGACTTGTAGACTTTTGATATATGACCATCAGTGTTATTACAAGCATTCTGTGAGGTTCTTGATTCATAGTGCCGACAAGTAGTGTCACATTTTGTCTCTATTTTGAAAATATCCACTGTAATGAGCAAATACGACGCCAACCTGAGCAAGAACTAGCCGCTCTCAACGTTTGAAGAGATTCACTACCAAATTGACTGCGCAGTTCCGGTAATTTCGCGAGTATTTTTAGCTACTGTGTCTCTCGACGCTATTAGTGTACTATATACTCTGCAGGTTGTTAATCAGGGATAATCTACTGGTTGGTGTATCTGTAGATTTAGGCAAGATTCGACAGAGTGAATAGAAAGCTCAAGCTTCGATGACCTTTAAGTATCACGGTTGTCGAGATAAAAGGCAACTTTCACAGAGGAAGAAGCTTGCATGTCGTTGAAGTCACGAAGGAGTGCATTTTGTGCAGGAACGAAACCAAAAGGCAGGCCATTGCTTTTACCCTTTGCGGATATAGTCAGTGTAAACAGTTACTAAATGCACGTTTTGTTTCTTTGGTACAGTAATTATCTTCGTTGGCTGCCCCAGTACCAGCTTTGTTTCTGTTGTCATAGACACTTTCGATCTATAGTCTCCTATGCCATCTCTTACATTAGCACATGAAATAATTATTTTTTCCAATTTTACGTGTTTGGTAGTAATATGACTGTCACTAAACAGTGCAACCGTAGACCCCACATATAAGCTACGTGCCCTGTCATATTTTATATATCACCAGTGAAAATGAATTCATTCTTCACATCAGTACTGAGTGGCTGAACTGATTTAACCAGCATTCTTACGGATATTGCCTTGCTTATTTAAGATCCACAAAAGTCACCGTTTTGTCATCGCCGATAAAGGCATAGTCTTGATTCATATATATCAAAGACCTATTCCAATTGCCTATCATTAAGGCCTTTGACTCTCTCTAACGTATTTACTTTCACCATCCGAGAATTCCTTACTTTCACCACTTGCAACTACACACAATTAATTTTCCTTTTTCAACAGCGCCTCTGCTCAGTACTTTCGCTGTGCTAGCATCAGCTTCGCAGCTGACCAACTTGCCTGCATCTTTTAAAATCTCATTCATGAAAGCTTGCCATAGCTCTTGTGTTCTGTAAAAATAAGCAGTGTACAATTACCATTGGTATCAGTATAAGTCTGTCCATATATCGTATAGAAAAAATCTTGTAGTAAGGATACTGCTGTAAGTAATGTGATAGACACAGGTGCTATTAATCCAGTCTCAGTATGTACATGAATCTGATACGGCATTGATGTTTCTGTCACTGATATAAACGTGTAGAATGCAATGTAGACTAGTTTGATGAGGTCCTTGATCAGGGTGAGTTTCTGCAAGATATCCCCTAAGGCATTAAATATTTTTCATCTAGCATCGTTGAGAGAGAGATTACAAAGCAAAAGGTGTAAAAAAATTCAAATTTCTAGCAAAAATTAGGACTGGGTTTGATCTCAACTCCAAGGAAACTTCTAAAAGATATTGCCAAGCCAGACATTTAAATGCGACAGGAATACATTGTCTGTGATACAACGAACAACACATCTAAAAGGTCTGGACTTGAACTGTGTCAACTTCTTAGCTTACTTGCCTTTATACATACTTTAACATACAGTGTTCACATGAGATTAAACTGGAAAGGGTTTAGAGACACTACTTGTGCTCTGCAAACACTAGAGATAAATAGTTTGAGTCCGTGTGTGTCCAAACACTCAAAGTTAAGGGTTTTTTTTCGATTTAAGCCAATTTAGAGGCCCCTCTGCAGTTCAAAGTGTGTATATCAACAAGCATCGCATTGTAAATAAAATGGTGAACGTAAAATGTTGTTCTTGAGGTCTTGGTTTTTCCTATTTTTACCGGCAGACCTGACCTTAACCTCGTGCATCTTTTGCTACGATCTTATTGCAGTCCATATGTAATCAGGGTAAATAAAGGGGAAGAGACAGCACGCCGTCTAACAATCTCTGTCTAATGTTGAGTAGTCCAGCTTCAACTGTGTAGTTTGGTTAATTGTACACATTTGTTCAGTAATTCTAGCGTATATATTATCGTTTTTATTCTGTGTATTGTGTTTCCCTTTTTGTAACAAGCTAGCCATGGTGAGATGAAGCCGGGTCCATTTTGTGTCTCAGACACTGCGATCTTTTAAGTAAGAGAATTACCATTACCAGTTTACCATATTAGAGAATGTCAAAATGTCCAAATAAAATCACGGTGGATATTCTGCTGAAATTTCATTCAAGAACTGTATGTAATGAAAAACCAACGAGGGCATGAAATGTTGTACTTGGCTAAGATATGGAACACTGTATGTGGAATACCCTACTAAAGCGAAGTATTTTCAAATAGATTGGTGTTTCATTGATAACATTTTTAAGACAATCCGTTAACCATATCATTGATCTAAGATTAAAGGTAGTATACTTACAATGAATAACATTTGAAACGAAAAATGTTAAAAGGCAGTGATCGAGAGCCATCACTTCATCTAGAAAACGATGACAAACAATAAAAGTGAAATTATAAAGGAATGTCTTGTAACTAAACTTACAGACCTGGGATAGCTTCGTGCGGTTAGAAATCAGAAACATAATCTTTGAGATGCCACTGCTTCTCCTTGATCAAAATTATTACAATTTAAACATTAGATTAACTTCCATTCTACTTGTTCAAAAACACTTTTAAACCTGCTATACACATGGAAAGTAAACCTCTTGATTACCAATATTTGTGTCAGCTTAAATATTTTTATGGTTACAGAAAAAGTTGAATCCTGGTGTCATCACAGCAGTTTAACTTGATAAGTAGCCTGTATGAAAGAGTTCTCTCCTTTGTAGACCATTCAACCTTACTATTGGGGAAATTTGAATCTATGCGACCCTATGCACCTACTGTTTCTCCTCCGATTTGAGTGGAATCTGGTCTTATCGGAACATGGAAGGCAACCTTTGCTTCATATTGCTGTCCATCATGTAGACGAACCCTGTATACATACACATCGAGGAATGTTCATTGGCTAGCTTGTGACACTTTTATCGTGTAAAGCAAGGATTTGGTTTATATCATGTCTCTTTGGCTTGAAGTAACTATAGAAGTTAACAATGAATGGGAAGTGTCTTAAATTTTGAATCATATGACATGATTTTAATTTAAACAAGTTATTTTCAATGACATAGTCCCTACCAAATATAATTTTTGTCAATGTACTACGGTGAAAGTATGGAAATGTGATTGTAATGCACTTTTAAGTCCAGTAGTGGTAATAGTCATTAGTGTATGAACGCAAATCAGGATACAAGCGTTGAAGTATGCTGTAATTGTTTATGCCAAGTATGAAAAAGAAAAGATAGTGATTGTTTGATAATATTCACTTCCATATCTTTTTTATCTTTACAATAGAACTGACTGAATGGGCTTTATCAATGTGTTCCTGTGTAACTGCTTGTTCAAGCACTGGGAAATGCTGTTTTGATCAGCGTTTTCCAGGTGCTTAGCTTGCGCTGTAGAACTGGACTGATATTGCAATCAATTTATATAATTATGCAGTGTTGACATGGTCAAGCTATTAATCTGTGTTGTTAGTTATAGTGTGGCATCCAGTGTAATTTGTACTGATAGTAATGTATTCAATAAAAATGATCAACCTTTTTTGCTATACAATGCAATTAGATGTTTATGGATGTGTAATACAACTGGACTCATCACTATCAATCTGTGTGTTTATTAGTGTGCTTTGCTTTGTATATTCTGTGTACAGTTAGTCTTTGGAACTTCATATGGCCTTGTCTTTGATACTTTATATGTGACGTTTTTGATATCCGGTATTGGTCGTGTCTGGCCATCGCTGGCTTTAAAAGTCTTACACAGCCCAACTTAAACCCCAATATAAGGGGAGACTCTGTCTTGAATCGAATGTGAGGGTTACTTATGTTAAGCAATATGCCTGCTTTATAAGTATGTGTTTGTGTGTGTCATCCCAGTACAGGCTCAGATAGTAGCTTCAGATGGCATTATATCTGTAAAGAGAACAAGAAGAGTGAATGAAAATTGTTCATTTCAAGGCATCATCATCATAATATATAATTGATATATAAACGGGGGAAAGAACTATTCAATGCTAATAATGCCAATATTTTTGAAAACTGTCATTTTCATACTCGGTGGGCTAAAATCTCCAACCATAAAAATGTACACTTGCTAATTCTGCCAGACTTTAACTCTTTTATTGCAAGGTCCATCTGTCGCTATCTTTTCAAATCGGTCAAGCATGGTCAAGCCACACTTTTTCCCATTTGAAGTATTTTTTACTGATTTGGTTCTTATAGTTCCATTTAATGTTCTTTTTTACCGTCTTGACAACCAGATTTCCTAAAATCAACCCTAAAATGGGCGTTTTGACTTAGTTGACCTGATAAACCATTTTTCTTTTTATCCATGTACTGATTTTCATTAAACTTGACCTGATTACAGTTGAACCTGGCAAGATAGGGTGTGTGATATTTGCACATTGAGACACCATTGTTGTAGGCAAGTTGTCTAAAGCGGACTTGTGTATTTTTAAAAAATCACTGCATGACAACACTTTGAATAAATTGCTGCACATATACTTCGAAAACAAATTTGCTTCCATAGCTGCTGAAAAATTTAAAACTCTGGCAATATCCATGTCCTCCAGATCCCCCGCTCACCCAGAAAACAAATGGCAGTGTTGCAGCCAGGCTTAGTTTGGTTACATCGGCCCCACATTTTGATATATTGTCCCCATTTCTGAAAGTAACGGGTCACTGCTGATGCGGGCACCTTTGATTTAGAAGAGAAATCCTTAACATTATCAATAACCCGATCCATCAATGTTTCGTTTATGAAGCCTTACGAAATTTCTGAATTAACATTGTTCCATATTTATAATTTTCAACTGGTGAATTTAATTAATGATCCATATTGTTCATGATATTGTAATTTTTATAATGCATTATTTAAGCAATAATGCACCCCCTCCCGGCCCATAATGGACGAAAGCAAACTTTGCACGACATAATGTACGAGGCGAAGCCGAGTACATTAAGGAGTGCAAAGTTTGCTTGAGTCCAGCATGATCGGCCCTGACTCTGTACATATTACATGCACTCCACACTGCACAGTGCACTGCACTGAACACGCGTTCAGCACAAAAAATGACCAGCACTTTCACGGTTCATTTTGAATTGAAAACGATGTATTTTCGAAGGAAATGAAAAGTAACTGTATCCCTACCGTCTATATCGAACTTGAAACATCACCTTTAAATATCATGCCATTCAAAAAGCCAACCGGTGAAATGCCAGAGATAAAGAAAACGGAATGTTCATTAGCATGATCAGCGAGCTGCATGCCATGGTATCAGCTGATCAATACGATCATTATTATGTTCGCTAGTAGTACAGCATTCATTGCAAACGATATCAACAGAGTTCAACATTGTTATTCAAGTGTTTATATTTCAATAATAATTGTGTCTATAAATTTAATTTTCGATGGCTTCTTGAGAAGAGCTATTTTATTGCGGCGAACAACATAACTTGACGTAAACGGGTGCTTGAAAGGTACAGTTGACAAACATACTGGAGGTGTTTCGGTACCGTCGTGATATCGAGAACAAGGCAAGGTAAAATCACACGACATGGAAAAAAAAACGATGAATGAAAGTTGTCTCCGATTACAGTCAGTGCATCAGAATTATGTGGCCGAGATGTTAGATCAAAGGAGAGTCAACGGTCGTCATGATTATTGGTAGTAGCTGACCTGGACCGAGACTTTGAATGGCTCTGTTGTATATCCGTAGACACTTCCGGTCAAGGTTGATGACAGCAAGCTGCCGTTGTTGGCCCGTTTACGGCTGGTTCGAGTAGCCTTTCATGCCTGCATCGTTTACAATGCCACTGACATACATAATATGCCATGTGTCAAACCCAGTATCGTCTAGGAGTTTGCAAACGTACTGAGTTCTGTTTCACCTATACGGCAACGAAGCGAACCATGTTGTCAACAAACGTGGTAGTACAACCAGCGTATCGGACGGGGACTGCATGCTGAGCGCCAGCCAGACAGACGACAAATGCGTGCGTGAGGACTCAAAAAATGTGATAAATCGTACAGTAAAACATTATTATCAATATTGTGCACCATTATCAAGATTTATGGTTTTGTGTATTACATGGTTTATCCAATACTTTCCCTCCGCAGTCCTTTTTTCGTTTTCCAAAACAAAACTTGCTCGCTGTGGGGCCGCAATGCTGAATAATGGAATACATTATCAGTAATAATGTATGGGTATGACGTCACAAAATTCACTGGTATTGACAAAGCTATATATAATCTCTCTTAATCAATGGTTCTACTCCGGAATAAAAATGACGCGATGCGTTCCACAGACTCAGGACGCCCAAATAATCACGTGATTGCCGGTACAAACAAGCCCACATGTGTACTAACGCGTATTGAAATACACGTACGTCTAAGCGCGTTTGGGCACATGGCTTTGTTCGATTCGAATTCCGGGTTTGGCCTATTACCCCGTATACTTATGAAAACAAGTTTAACTCACTTGCATTACAATTAAAACTATTTATGCAAATTATCAATGCCATATTAGAATACCTTGGTATATCACTAATGTCCTTCACAAATTCTTGATGACTACTGAAATTATAAGGCAGAGGACATAGTGAACCTTTTTGGGGACCATAATTTGGAACATCTGGCTGCAACACTGAAATTGTCCATGACACTTTTGTTTCTTTTTAAATATCTTTTAGGAATTAAAGCTGTGTCATTTACCAAGGTTCTTGTCAATTTAGAACACCAAAATGAGTATAACACACATTTCACTTAGTACTCGTAGTAGTACGTACTGTGTTTGCTTGATACGTAATATCAATTGATGTCACGTCAACACTCAATCTTCGTTGAGTGTCCTTTTTCAAAATCATTTCTTTTAGCTCTGTTTTTACTGTTTTGTTTCTCTGCTGTGTTTGTGTTAAATTCTTTTTTTGTCTTTGCTGGAACTGTGATTGCGCGAAATCCCTTGTTCCCAGCGAGTAAATAAAAAATAGAGAAGTGAATAAACAATATATATATATATATATATATATATATATATATATATATATATATATATATATATGAAATCATAAAATCACCGAATACAAAGTATTGAGATATATATATATATATATATATATATATATATATATATATTATATATATATCAAATGCAACGTATTGATATATATCTAATGTTTTCATTGTCAATTAAAATGCTAATTTCAAACATGAAATACGATGTCAGGCATAAAACGGATCCTACTTGTAGCACTTGAAGAGTGATCTGCTCGACTTTTACGACAAGGCGAAGAACTTGCATTTGACGATATTTATTTTAGAGTTCTCCATGTATTTCTATAATGTGTAATTCAAAATCGCACCATTACTTCATGTTGCGTTATACAAATAATGCGTTATAAAAATAATCCAAATAAGTTCCATCTCTTGATTTCCAGGAGGTAATGAAAGTTGTAAGTTGTTGTTTTTTCTTCTATCGTTCCTTTCTCTCTCTCTTGTCATTTTTATCACATCAATCACAATAATCTTGCAAGCCGTTTCCCTATCCCGTTGTAGTGCGCCCTTGAAGTTTTGTTCAGAGTTGAGCCATCGTCATATCCTGACTTCACAATTAACTGCGCTAAAATACAGCTGTATTATGTTCTCCTGTGATGATAACAAATGTAGTCTCAGAGGTTCTCAATGTTTGCAGTACTGAAATATGTTCGTCACAGAAAACATGATTTTGACGAGATTCGTTGAGCTTAAAAGACAAAAAAGCTTCTTCTTCTCGATAATGCGAAACGTTAAACTTGTTTCGGCAATTCAGAAAAGCTTCTTGGTAGAGGTGCAATGTTGGCATGCTGGACTCTCATGTATGCCTTCGATTTACAGTACGCACAGCACAACTAAAAGCTCTAAGCTCTCTCAAACTTTCTTCACGGAAAACTTTAAACCACTCTCTTACAAAACAGATAAAAATCAGGTGTCACCTTGCACTTTTGAGTACTTACGAAACAAATTACCCAACATTAATGGATATTTGAACTTCAAAATGGCTGAATAAGTAAAATTCAAATATGATATTACCAGAATGTGAACGTAAAAACTTACTTTACTCATAAACCCTCGAGAAAAAAACGAGGGTCTATGCTTTACTCCACAAGTTTAAAAATGTATATGTTGCATTTTTTTAGAGTACGAAGATCTGTCCCCGAGGTATTTTGGAAAGATAAACGTTGCATGATATGGTAAAGAGAAACGTATGGTAGAGTCGTGAATCTGAAACTTGGAGCATTTAATGTCAGACAAATGAAGTATGAAAGATGATCTATATTGAACATTACTACGTGCCTAGTTCAAGATTCGCACACGTTTCTTATCGTCAATGACTAGCATTCATGATATCGAGACTTGAGAACAACTTTCCGCTGAAAGTGTACAGTTTCAATGCCAACACTGACGAATTCCCGAGGGATACACCAAACTGTTACGTCGATACAGAACGATGTCGAAGCAGCCAACCAGAGGCATTGTTTTTAAGTAAATCGTCTATGGACGTCATACTTGCCAAATGCGCCGGGACACAACTGTTTGTCTTCACACGGAGAAACTCTGGGCAAGTATCTATTAATATTAATGATTTCCATACATACACTTCTAGAGATTATTTTAAGCTCGGCACAGTCTACTGTGACCGTTCAACAGACGGGAGGGAACGCCGGAAATTTCGCAGCTCAACAAATTGTATTCATGGTCCGCTGAACGCGTACGAAATACGTCCATTCTTCCGGAGAAAGGCGCAAAGACGAATTCTCTTGGTATATTGCGCGCCAACACAACAATAACGACCGAGGACACCCGACTTCAATCGAAAAGTTAAAACGATGAGGATTACTCCCGTAGCGAATCAACGATGAGAAATGTCTTCTTAAATTCGATATCCGTGCTTTGAACCCCTAATCAAATCGGTAACATAATAACATGAAATAATGAATCAAGCGAAGAATCTAAATATTTACTTCGATGGCTCAAATATTCTATCGATGAGGAGACTGGACACCAAACCACCTCTCCTATCATTTGCAACTCTTGTGGAAATGAATGGGTACACGATAAACCCGACTTTTCATTCGAATTTGTCACACACTTATTCCAATGTGAAGTCTGAACAACTTAGTAATAGAGATGGATGTGAAGCTATAACTATTCTTATTGGAAATAAACCGATTGGAAAAATGTGACTTGTGAGTATATTCATGATACATGACATTTCCAAAATGAGAGTAAATCGGTGAAAAAATATTTGAATAAGATTTGTCATTATGTAATACAATAGTCACTGTGTGCAACAAAGTGTTTGATCAGGTGATAATTGGCGACTTACGGAGGAAAAGTAGTAACTACACCGAACATACGTCTTTTGAATTGTGAGAATTCGGCGAGAGTACCGTGCTAGCTGGATTACGCGTAGACACTGAACGGGTTGCGGACATCAGATGGCGTAAGTTGGCACCTCCGCCATGAGGATGATTTCGATTTTTACAGAAGAAGGCCTGGTTGAAAGCTTGCCTGTATGTCGAGCTCAGGATGTTGTAGATGAAGGGGTTCCCGGCAGAATTTATCTCTAAGAAATAGGAGCTAATGTTGGACAGGCATACAATTTCGTTGGTGAGTACTATTGGTACGGTACCGTCAATCTGAGTCATGTAGAGGAAGGTCTGAAGCACTACCGGTAACAAGCATAGAAAATGTAGCAATGATGTAGCCAGGCAAATCCAGATGATCTGCCGCTCCTTCCGACGAGCTAGGACAGGACGGGAAGAATTTCTTGCGGCCAATATAATCAGATTATACATGACAAATATAACAACAATGAGAGAAAACACGGTGAACAGGAATATTATTCGTCCCACGAGTGCTCGGAAGTCGTCCGGCGATATACAGTCGACGAGCGCCTCGGAAGATATCGCACACGACAGGAGCCAGATTATCACAATCATGACTGAAATGAAGTACGTACGGTGTATCATGCCGTCCCTGTACATTACCGGCTTACAGATCGCAAGGTATCGCTCAATACTCAGCACAGCTACGGTGAACAGCGACACATACTGGTACAAACGGGAGAAGAACATCATAACGCAGTACTCGATGACGCTAAACGACTGAAAACCATCTAGAAAATAATTCATCCAAATTGTGAAATGCAGGACGAGATGGAATAGGTCAGCCAAGGCCAAGTTTACCAGATAAGAGTTCAGAACTGTACGCATAGTCGATATGTGCGCGACTACGTACATAAACGCCAAGTTTGCAATCATGCCAACTATAGATATAGTAATACCAATGGCATACTGGACGTTCGAGTCTAACATGCAAGCAGTCGTCGACATGTTGTAATATGTTATATTATCCATGAACGGGTCTGTCGTTGGATACAACTCCATGATGCAAGTTCAGAACATAAAAGAACAGGGCACAAAACGAATGTCCAACAGCGACGTGGTGCGTGATTGACTTTCTGACGACAGATACACTCAGAAGGCACGTTTAGAGCCGTAAGAATACCGACATAGGGCGCCGCATAGAAGGAATACCTCTTCGGCTATCTCTCTAGGAACAAAGCGTCGTATGTCAACGCTTAGTTCTGTGCAACGTTCTTTCAGCGCAATCACTACTGAACTGATGCACGTTTCGCCAAAACAAGGTATGCTCACCCTTTGAGTCGAATAATTATCATCCGTTGCCCTGGCAACGGCTGTTCGAATGCTGAATTTATTAATCACCTGTTCAAATGACCTATAGTCTTGCGCCTGCCAGAAAGATTGTGTTACTGTTTTTTAATGGTTGTAAACAATTAAGATCGATGCAGAAACACATAAATAACATGAAAACGGCACTATCTTGCGCAGAATTGTTGTTTTGTAACTTTGAATGATTCATATGAATTTTTGTCCTACGTCAAAGTGAAAATCTATCCTAATATAACAGAAATGTTTACAGTGCATACATAAATCAATGCTAGGGTTTGAGTTTGTGTTCAATGTCGCTGGCAACTGCACGGATTGTTCAAATCCCGACACCATTGTCAGTGGCATGGGATTATTAAAAAGAAAAGAAATTTCTGTGTCGACTTAGCATGTATCATTACTTTGTTATTTTCAGACTGGAGACCGTCCGTGTATGTTCACTTTCTATTCATATCTTTGTGGTTGTATTTCTATGCGTCAAATAGTAGGTAATCTCGTTAGGATCATTACAAACTTTGAACAACTTTGATACGAATTAATTCATAATCACGTCTGATACGGTGATCTTCCATTTGGCTTGCTTGGGTCACTTGATTATTTGCTAAGGGTCATGCGCTACAGGCATTATTTTTCTCGAACGCGCCATTTGCATATTTCAATATTCCTTTACCAGAGGGGTTAATATGGCTTCTGCGGTGCATGATAGAGGTTAAGGGAAGATGTTTCCTTCGACAGGGAATTGCGTGGCTTTCGTACAAAATTCTAATCCATCACGTTTGGCAATATATCAAAGGTGATACAACACATCTGCCTAAAGCGGGTATGCATGGCCGCTATGTATTAAATTGACCTGCCTATTCTCGTAGGCCATATCTTATTTGGACTTCTATCATCAAAACCCCAAAGGATCACCACGAAGAACTGCAAATCCACATGATCATTTGTTTGGGTCATTTTCCTTGAATTGATAATCGTCTGGTCCACTATTTTCTTTTCTTTTCGCAGTCATCCATGATAATATTCTCATAGGCTTCTGTGCAGGCATAATCACAGCCATTAGCAGGAAATAATATAAACATCGAGGGCGTTGTGTTTTTGGATATAACGATCCCTGAAACCATATCTACTTATTTTTACGACGACTCGTGTCCCTTCACCTATATATTTCCTAAACGACGAATTTCGAACCTCTGTTGAATTTATTGACCGAGATAAAGAACGATCAATTTTCTCCGTCTTGTTGGTCACGTCGGGCGTAATGTGATGTCACCTGTGAGGACACGAAACTCTCAATTTTATGCCCCCTTGTCCGGAAAATATAACATTAACGTGCATCTTTCAAATCATTAGTATTTTTCATCACAGAGACGACGATGGTGTGTGAGTAATTGGTTTCCAGAGTGTGTACGCTTTTAAACTTCGCTAGTATTTTCTCCCTTCGCGAATACACCTGCTCTCCATGCTGTTGGCCTCGCTTTTGTTTTGAAAATATTTTCTTAACACACCGATCAATGAGGGTGTATGATGAGCTGTGCGTGATGAAACATATTGAAATGACAGAATTTATGCGTAGTGCAGAGTAGATCGGTCAGAGTATATACAGCGTACTATACCAGGGCTTTTGGTGATTACCCCTTATAAACGTGAATGACGTGACATGAATCAATCGTGCTGAGATAACTCACCTAAAGAAAACTTGACCACATTCTCATTGCATTAAAACGAAGCGCAATTTTGAGGGTTCCTTTAATGATACAAACACACATATCCCTGAACGTAATATTAAAGACGGTCAAAAAGCTTTCCATGGATGGATGGATGAATGCGCCTTTTTGGTCTACCACTTTTGGGGGCTCATTTCGAAGCTCTTCGGGAAAATAAGTCTGGCTCATTTTTGTGAAAACAGAAAATGGAATATTTCACAAAGGAGTTAACACGAGAATGGCTGCCTCTTCGAATTTATAATAACGGCAATTTCAAGATATTTTGACATTGTATGTATGTATGTATGTATGTATGTATGTATGTATGTATGTATGTATGTATGTATGTATGTATGTATGTATGTATGTATGTATGTATGTATGTATGTATGTATGTATGTATGTATGTATGTATGTATGTATGTATGTATGTATGTATGTATGTATGTATGTATGTATGTATGTATGTATGTATGTATCTATGTATCTATCTACCTATCTATCTATCTATCTATCTATCTATCTATCTATCTATCTATCTATCTATCTATCTATCTATCTACCTATCTATCAATGGTAAGTGTACAATCATTATCGAAATATGTAGAAATGACGCAATTGTCAACTTTGCCTGCATTCTGCCAATGTACCCTATACAGCAATTGTCTGCTCTGTCATTTGTGAAGGCAGATACCCTCCGCCTCCTTAGCTTTCTCAAATTAGTACCAACACCGAAATGCCACTATCTCTCTGGCAACCTCTGACGTGTCGTAGATTTGTTATGATTACTAAGGCAAGCAAATGTACTCGTACAAAGGTAAAAGGAACAATGACATAGGATGTATCATGGAAGGATTATATAAAGTTCTGTTTCAAATTTAAGGCGTTTTACAGGTATTTGACCTGGCAGACAATTTGCCTAGTGACGTTATTGAGGCTGCATTTGGCTATATACTAAATAATTTCCGATACTTTAACACAGGATGATCGCAAATTTAACGGGTGTTCTTTGAAGAACGGTTCAGCTCTATCAATAGTTTGCAGCTTGTAGCGCCTTCTTTAAAGATATATTTTTGTCAGTAGGGACCAAAAAGTATAACGTATCCAAATACTAAAACGAACGCAAAAAGTAAAACCTTTTTAAAATTGAAAGATTTCATGACTCTGTCTCGCCCTTTCAGTGTTAATGACAGTGGTTTTATGAATTCGAAATTTTATTTTATGGTTCACATAAAATTGATTCACGAAATATGCTATCTCTACGTTGCCGTTCAGTAGGAAGATTACAAACGAGCATATCGTTAACTTGTATAGATGCATGCTTGAATGGTCAGCAGTATAAGTTAATAATCCGTGGCCAATGTCTTGGTTTACTTCGTTCCAACCGAATGATTTTCGATGCATTAAGTTAATTCAAATATATCCATAATGACGCGAAGGAAATAGAATTTTCCATTTCAATTATCAAAAAGTTCAACAGTATGACAAAAAAGCACCGCCATTGAAAATTTTCAAATGTAGCCCGACCTCACGTGAAGTTTAAAGTAACCAAGAATGAAATTGTTTTTTAGTTCGTTAAGAATATATGTGGCATGGGGGAAGTTTTATCGAACATCTTATTTATTTAAAAGCAAATTCAAAAGACTTGAGTATAAAAACACAGGATAAAGTAAGCACACATATTTCGTCCAATTTTCGTCCCTAAAATGATATTCCAAAATATAACAGTAAGGCCTACTATTATCGTGCTCATGAAATTTTCGGAGAGGGGTAAGTGAGATGGGGGCGGAAAGCCATATCTGCTGATATCGAAAGATGACTTCCCGCTCGTCGATGCGCACTTGGTAACTGTGTACACTTACAATAACCGCCAACGTTAAAACCAATAGCTTGCCTTTTAGTTTCGTTCCTGAACAAAATGCACTCTTTCGTGACTTCAACAACATGCAAGCTTCTTCCTCAGTGTAAGTTGCCTTTTATTTCGACAACCGTGATACTTAGAGGTCACCGACGCTTGAGCTTTTTTGTTCACTCTGTCGACTCTTGCCTAAATCTACAGATACACCAACTAGTAGATTATCCCAGATTAACAACCTGCAGAACATGTAGTACACTAATAGCCTCGAGAGACACAGTAGCTAAAAATACTCGCCAAATTACCGGAACTACGCAGTCAATTCGGTAGTGAATCTCCAACGTTGAGAGCGGCTACTTCTTGCTCAGGTTGGCGTCGCATTCGCTCATTACAGCCGATCGTTTCAAAAAAGAGATAAAATGTGACACTTCTTGTCGGCACCATGAATCAAGAACCTCAAAGAATACTTTTAATAGCTTTGTTAGTCATATGTCAAAAGTTTTTAAGTCTGGCATTATAGTCAATTTCCGTGGATAACCAGAACCACGAAAATAATATCCGTTTCCTGGTTTCTTCAGCGTAGTTGGTTTCTTTGAGATGTTCATGGTTTCCGTGGTGAAATTTAACAAAATTGAAATGTCACGTCAGTAGGATTATGACAAAAGTACATTTCAATTTCCTCTTCTCTTTGTCCAAGATGTCCGTTAGACTTTCTATGAAGCCATATCTATATTTCCGTGTCTTTCTCAAGGTTCATTTCCCTGTAGGGTTGTTTGTCGGTACGTGTTGTTACCTTCTAACTTCCATCTTCCTCTATCATTTTCTCATAACGTTTTACTCCATATTCTATTTCCGTTGTTTCTGTCTATTTGTCTGTCTGACCGTCTGTCTGCCTGTCTTGTATGTTTAGTTGTCTTTCTGTATGTCCATTACTCTCTCCTTTCATTTGGCTAGCTGTCTGTCTGTCTTTATAATTTCATCTCCCAGTAACTCAGCATGTAATAATGTATCGACTCTCTGAGCTGAAGAGAGAATAGCTACACCATGTCGGATGTTAAGCACTAGATTGACTGTTAACTCAATCTCAATATACCAGTAGTTTTGAAGAACGTCACAGATTCTTCCAACAAAGCTATGAAATGTACGTTTCGAAGCCTGAAGTGCGAGAAAAACAACTTTTCAATGAAGAAACCAACAAGTATTTTGAAGAGTTTTAAAAATAAGCCGATAAGCGATTTGTCACAAAACCGAAGTATTTCATTTCACTCTTGTTGCTGCAAAGTGTTCCCGATATTTGGAATGTTATTCGCATTTTGTTCAGTGCAACAATTACCCTCCCCTTGGTTGATAGCTCTGCTGGTGGACAGAATTGTCCCGAGGCTGTCTTTCGCCCATTTTAAACGATATATTGATTGCTTCGCTTCTATAAACTTTGTGTATGGTTTGTAATAGTGAGCGTTGGAGCGTGAGTGCGTCACGAACTCTACAGCGTGTAGAGGGGTCGCAGTCAGAAAAATTGTCACAACTTAGCTCAAATATTGAACCAATCTTTTTAGATCGGGGATTCGGCCGAGCGGTTTTGTCTGTGGCTTCTCCGCTAGCTGACTGGGTACCGTACGTTGTGAGTTCGAACCCGATTGAAACCATCGTATTACCCTCACATTGAGCCCCATGTTATTGCCTTGCTATAACTCGTTTGGTTAACTTTTCCCGATACAAAATACAATGCCAAATAAAGTGTCCCTCGTATTCATACGTTAAGTCTTTAACAATCGGTCAGAGAAGGATTACGGATATAAAATCGTGGGAAATAGAGATGTGCGTCGACTTCCATTTTCAAAAACATGTACCAAAAACTGTACGATTTGGAAAAATGTGTTCAACAGTGACAAAATACCTTCAAGCTATTGTTTCTAGCAAACTTCATCATTTAAATAAATCTCAGACATGTAATCCAAAGATTACGAAATCGAAATAAATGTATACAAGCAAGGTAACCTCTTCATTTCAATTGGTGTGACAAAATTCTTTCGAACGTTTACATTTTATGATGTCGTTTTAAAAGACAGTGAAATCAAAGAAACAGCAGCGAATTTGTGTAATCAATGAGGACAAAGGCACAGAAAATACTCAAAAAACAATTATCACATGTCGTGTCACCTGTGACCATGAGGTTCTTCTTCAGAAGTAAATGGATATACGGTCAGGTGGATCTTTGACGTTATTATTAAAATGAAAAGAATAGATTAATGGAACCATAGTAAACTGATAAACATTATAGCGAAAATAGCCTTTTGATAGATAAACTTTCTGCATGCAAAGTGATATCCGATATGCAAATCACGGCAAAGAAATAAAAAGTACATAAAACAGACATAATTTAAGTTACCAGGCAAAAAATACAGCCACTTACTAAAACTGGTATATCATTGTACAACAACATGTCTATCGCCAAAGTAATGAACTTTGTAATCGGCATATGGCCCTGAGCAAAGGCAAAGGTTCACCGCTCCCAATAACTGGGACGCCATCACCTACAACGCACTGAGTCTCGCAATATCTCTGTGGCTAATTGCATCATCGGCTAGTTAGAGATTCTTTAGATCTCAAATTAACATACAGGCTGCCAGGGAGATAGAAATATAATCTGCTGCACGTTGTGCAAAGTAAATCGTCAGAATTCACTTTGCATGATCAAAAGCGCTAATGGATAGTTGTGAAACAAAGGGTTTATAAGTAACCGGCTTATGGAATTATCACCCCGGGTTACGGCTTGAAAGTCGAAGAAACACACCTAAAACACGGATGCTTATTGCAGAACAGTTTAATCGCATAAACGAACTTCCAAATGACGTCATCTTCGGGTTTATTTTGGTCACGTGACTAACTTTGCCTCACAGATTCGCGTCAGATCTCATAGCACACTTGGACTGTGTTGTACACCAGAACAAATGCTTGCAAAGCCGAATTTAACAAACACTACAACCCAACTGAAGAAACACACAATAACATCAATGATAATTCGTGAATTAAAGTATCTTTTCTGCACCTTTCGAGCCGTTCAGCTGGATCAATGTGTCGTGATATCCGTAGATATCCTGGTGAAGACTTTGACCTCGACAACGTCCAGAAATCGATGAAATGTGTTTGATTGAAGGCGGATATATTTGCTGTATCTGTCTGTCACTCCGCTCAGTCAGTGGTTCATCTATGTCTGTATTTGTATGTCAAAATCGTAAATAATCATTCATTACAACTTTTGAAAGTTAACAAAAGCAAAATGAAAGGAACAATGAATGGGGTCCATGTTTACTAGTCTCTACAATGTCATTGTAACCTTCGTAAGCGCAGTAAGTGCTACACGAGAGAAAAGTGGTCGCGTCATTTTTATGTGCTCTTTGAGTCGTGAGCTTGTAGACAGTTCAATAATTTACGGTCAGCAGTCACTTCTGAAATTAGCAAAAACATTTTTTTCTAAAACCTGTAAACGCCGCCTGATTACAATTTAAGACGAATTCGACGACTGGTATGTAACCGATATGCTCTGTCATTGCTAAGTGATTTACAATTTTTGATGTTTATTTACTGCAGTGGCGCCTTGCCTCAAGCCAAATTACCAACGGTCCTTTTTGATTCAAACACAGAGTAACATAAACAGAGTGGCAACACTTGCATGCCTTTTGTTCCATGGTCGTCTCGGTAGACTATTGGCTTTTCATATTAAAATGAGCTTAAAAGGTGTTAAACTTTTTGGAGGCTTGGTTTGTGGTTGATAATTACACGAGATTATGCGAAACATACGACGAGATGGCATCGTACTGCCAGTCGCGTAGCAACCATAGTTACTTTGTGAGCTCTCAGGCCAGAAACACTGCCTCACGCCAATCAAAACATAACACGCCAGCAGTTTCATAAACATGTCCTTTCTTGGCGCACGTGTAAAAGACGGTATGACTGACCGTAAACCATTGAGTAAAACCAGACAGTATCGATAAAAGACTTTCAAATTTGGTTCAAACACACTCATTATATATTCATAAAAATATTAGAGGAATTTTTAAAACGGTAAAACCCACTTTCCTGAAGCTCAAAACACTCCCGTTTTCGCCAGCACATCAATTCCGATCAGCACCACACGACAACAACAACACAAGCTTTGTCGAACATACTTTCGCTTAACAATTGGTGAAAATCCGAAAATTACCGAAGGGTGCATGGTCGGCACTCTTCGGAAAAGAGAGCCAAGAGCTTCGTGAGGCGAGGCAAACATGGATTGCTTACGTAACCGCTTCACGCCTTAAACAATAGCTGTTGCCACTCTGTCTGATATTACTCTGTGATTCAAAGTAAGCACACCTGGAGCGTGACGACATCAAAGCAAAATATGGAACATGTCTACTGGAAAAATTTTAATGACAGATAGATTAGAAATAATTATTAAGAATTTCATAATCACAATAGAAAGACACTATTGAGACGAACATATGCAATTTATGTAACTTAAACTAGTACTATGGCTTGTCAATTGTTCAGCCCAATGATAAGATACATCTTTATTCATTTAATTTAGTAAATATACAAATGTCATGTAGGTCGCTACTTAAAATTTTCAACGCATATTTTCATCTGTCAATCATGGGCTGAAACTAAAGAGTGTGTCCATCTGCGAGACATTAAAACTTACTGACAAAACTGACAGTGTTTAGAAATATTGTTGGTGATACGAGACTCGATTCCTACAAAAGTCCTTTCGCTTGCAGATGATTTAATATATTTCGACAGTCCAGTGGAGGACATTCAATATAAAAGAAAATGTCACGATACCACATGCTGGAGTTATGTAGCTGTTCTGAGAGGTTTATAACGGAACATCAATCGGAAAGGTGCATTAGAGTTTTCAATGCATTAGAGTTTTCAGAGTTTCTCAAGTATCCTGGTGGCTGTTTGATTGCCAGGTTTCTCAATGCACCTATGGAGTTAAACGCCGTGCCGTTCAGTAGTCTTAAACCCACTTCTCACAAGGATTTTTCAAAAGCAATTAAAGAAAAGTGCGACTCTTCAGAATGAGAGGAGAAACACTTGTGACACTTCTGTTAAATTTTGTAGCAGGTAGGGGGCCTAGTATTTTTGCCACCTTTCTATAACCGTAATCAAGGAGTTAGGTAACTTATAAAAGGACTTTGCTTAAATCCAGCTGCCTATACACCTTTGTTTCTGTATTGAATGCAAAGCTATTGTGTTACTGCTCACATGTTCGACTAACCATCGTAAACGACGCAGTGAAGTAACTCTCATTACTAAATAGAATCTACCAACGTTGAAGTTTTGAACAATATAGAGACTTCGAAAACTGGCAATAAGTCAAAACACACTCTTTTCTGAGGAAAACAAACACGATAAAGCGTCAGACCTCGCACGCTATTTTCCTATGCTAACAATCTTTCCTTGATTGAGAGACAGGCAGACGGATAGACAGACAGAGACAGACAGATAGACACATAGACAGACTGACAGACAGAAAGAGAAACAGACGGACACGGAGAGACAGACAGATAGATGGGCATACAGACAGAAGCAGACAGATACAGAGGGATGGTGAAAATCAGTAAGTCAGACATACAGACATATAGGGTACTAAAATGTATTTTAAGTTTAAATGCCGTCCTACTCATTTAGTTCTTTATTCTTGTAGACCAACCTGTCAGAGACCCATTTATGGGGGCGTGAAAACAACTAAAAAAATTAATATAAATCATATTTTTTGTGATGTTCTGCTCAAAAGCTGCATTAACTGACAGTAAAATAGGTATCCCAGTCTAAAAATTAAGTCAACAAAAGAAAAATAACGAAAACTAGAAATATCATTCAAGGACATTTGTCGTAATTTCTTAAAACTCGTTCCCATTCACAACAATACATACTGTCCTGTCACGGTTTTTAACTCCATACCAACTAATGATTTGCAACATCCACACAGACACCGTTGATCTGAAGAATTGGTAGGTCGTAGGTCGTTACTTAAAATTTTCAACGCATATTTTCATCTGTCAATCATGGGCTGAAACTAAAGAGTGTGTCCATCTGCCAGACATTAAAACTTACTGACAAAACTGACAGTGTTTAGAAATATTGTTGGTGATACGAGACTCGATTCCTACAAATGTCCTTTCGCTTGCAGATGACTTAATATATTTCGACAGTCCAGTGGAGGACATTCAATATAAAAGAAAATGTCACGATACCACATGCTGGAGTTATGTAGCTGTTCTGAGAGATTTATAACGGAACATCAATCGGAAAGATGCATTAGAGTTTTCAGAGTTTCTCAAGTATCCTGGTGCCTGTTTGATTGCCATTTTTCTCAATGCCCCTATGGAGTTAAACGCCGTGCCGTTCAGTAGTCTTAAACCCACTTCTCACAAGGATTTTTCAAAAGCAATTAAAGAAAAGTGCGACTCTTCAGAATGAGAGGAGAAACACTTGTGACACTTCTGTTAAATTTTGTAGCAGGTAGTATTTTTGCCACCTTTCTATTACTGTAATCAAGGAGTTAGGTAACTTATAAAAGGACTTTGCTTAAATCCAGCTGCCTATACACCTTTGTTTCTGTATTGAATGCAAAGCTATTGTGTTACTGCTCACATGTTCGACTAACCATCGTAAACGACGCAGTGAAGTAACTCTCATTACTAAATAGAATCTACCAACGTTGAAGTTTTGAACAATGTAGAGACTTCGAAAACTGGCAATAAGTCAAAAACACACTCTTTTCTGAGGAAAACAAACACGATAAAACGTCAAACCTCGCACGCTATTTTCCTATGCGAACAATCTTTCCTTGACTGAGAGACAGGCGGACGGATAGACAGACAGAGACAGACAGATGGACACATAGACATACAGACTGACAGACAGAAAGAGAAATAGACGGACACGGAGAGACTGACAGATAGATGGGCATACAGACAGAAGCAGACAGATACAGAGGGATGGTGAAAATAAGTAAGTCAAACATACAGACATATAGGGTACTAAAATGTATTTTAAGTTTAAATGCCGTCTTACTCATACATTTCTTTATTCTTGTAGATCAACCTGTCAGAGATCCATTTATAGGGGCCTGAAAACAACTAATAAAATTAATATAAATCATATTTTTTGTGATGTTCTGCTCAAAAGCTGGCATTAACAGACAGTAAAATAGGTATCCCAGTCTAAAAATTAAGTAAACAAAAGAAAAATAACGAAAACTAGAAATATCACTCAAGGACCTTTATATTTGTTGTAATTTCTTAAAACTCGTTCCCATTCACAACAATACATACTATCTTGTCACAGTTTTTAACTCACTACCAACTAATGATTTGCAACATTCACACAGACACCGTTGATCTGAAGAATTGGTAGGAACTTATCTTATCTAGCTCTATTCCCAAACTCCCTAACCAGCTCTACCTCATTAGTGCGTTTTCTCTGTTCTACCGATCTCTCTCTTTCAGAACTCCCACTGCCTATCCTTTGAACATTCTATTACATTGATGACGAGGAAATCCCAATTTACCACTATTCAGTTTAATGACTCCTATTAGAGTGAATAATGTGGTCATATATCACAGTACCACCACCAACAAATCTAGTTGTATGACATGAAAGATAATGGTAGGAGAAAGACTTGATTATTTTGCTGCAGGGAAAGGAAACTTACAGCTGTGTTTATTGTTTCATTATGGTAATACTCATCAAGGACAGCTAAAAATATTTTATTCCAAGCAGAAGTTCAATAATTACTTTGTAATGTGTAAGGTACGTTAGGTACTGTAAACACACTCGTAGATCATTCAGTGTTGACGGAATCATTACATTAATTGAACTGACACGACGCAGTTTCCCCAGGCACTGAAATCTTGTAACGTCCTAGGTAATTCATTTCCGTTTGTAATGTTTGTATTCTCGGAAATTTTTCGTACTCTTCTTGGGTTCACACTTTCCTGAGGTCTTACCATCGGTTTGCAGACATGTTTCACGCTGTGATGGCCGAAAATCTCTTTTGCCGGAGTGAGCTAGCTTTATACAATTCAACAATATATTTATGTACTTTTGGACATCGAATGCACTGTCTAAACACGTCGATGTAACTAGCCAAATGTGTATGACGTCAAAATGTAAACTTCCTTCCTTAGGGTATGGAGCTGTAGTTTATAGTGAAGCATGGAGTTTTGCGTCACCGCATATTTCTTGGATTTTCTGCCATGAATAATGTCGAAGTTTTTTTCAGAAAACTTTCAAGATTTCCTTATCAGATTTTCCCGAAAGGGTGCTTGACCTTGTATCCATACGTAGTTCCTGATGGCACAAATGAATGACCTGAAGTTAAGCTTATGCAGAAAACAGAAGTCCATTGAGTACGCATCTACGACATCCTAAAACAGTTGGTCCAAACTAAGGACCTTTGAATCATAGTCGGTCCAATGTCAACATTTACAAAAACCATTTGTCAGCAAGTGAACAATCTTTGAATGATGTATCTTTAAAAGGATAATATCTCAAAGTCAGATGTTGAAATTATTAACTAAGATCGAAAAGGAAAAAGTACGTTTTTCTACAATCTTAACAAATAACTATAGCAACATATTTTTATATTGTTTTGCACTCTGCTGGGTGCCATAAATATGTACATCGCGTACGAGATATGCAACTTAGCTATATTCGTAGCACGCATGTGCAAGTGCAAAGGAGAAAAATCTCCATAGCAACAAATTACTTCTAGAGGGCGTCTTTTTACAGAAAGGAAGACGGTTTGAGTTCAAGGTCATGTTAAATGGTGATTAATTCACAGGTTAATATAGGTCTTTAATGCCTTTTATTAGATATTGATGTTAACGCCAACTTTTGCCATTAAGACTAAAACGTAACTCGTTTCTAGACTTAGTGATCACACTGACAGTGAGAAGAAACCAGTCTGATCTGAGATTAAAACCCTTTTTAACTCGTACAAGTGCCAGCTTTCAGACATTTTCATAAGGTCAGCAGACAGGCTTGTCCGCAGGGAAAGCATTAGTTTACATTGAGAGACAGTCTGCTTTTCGTTTTATAGTTCAACTGGTGTAGTGTCTACGAAATTTACGCTTCCTGTTAAAACGTCGACTATCCTGGGGGCTATTTCCTCTTGCACTCGTTTAAAGGAAACTAGAAATCACAAATCGTTAAACTTGGCTTTAACGTGACATACTGAAAGCACTCGACTATCGGTTACTGAAAAGCAGTCACAGCAGAAAACTGCATCAATACATTTTCAAACTAATATTTACACAGAATTGAAAGAGCAAAGAAGTAAATATAATATTAAAGTAAGACGATTGTCCGAGCATAGAATTGTAACAATAGTGGTCCTAATAGTAACTCTGAATGACATTCTGAATGAGATGACAATTTTCACGGAACTTTGACCGACACCAATTCAAATTAATCACGCGTGCAAAATGTTAAAGGATCTTACTGAAATGCGTAGCTACACGTTGTAAATTAATCATGAAACAGACCGAAAAAGTCGCAATAGCCTCAATCCTCAATGGAATGCAAAGAAATTACCCTTGGAATCTTCCTCTTACTATCTTTGTCCCTGATCACGATACATCTCGCCGAAATGATTCAAATCAGTGTTCTACCCTGTGGTTTGATAATATAAGCAAAGACGCATTGGCGAAAAGTACCAGAATTTCAACGAGAACAGCCGACATTGCAAAGCGCGTCACAACTACAGCTGCATTAGACAATCGGGTTTTAGATGTTCAGAGAAAACTCGGTGAATGGTCTTTGCAATGAAATAAAGTCAACTGTTTCACATACAAATTTATTCGTCAAAAAAAGTAGTACTGTAACAATAAATACTTGTGGCGATAACAGGACGTACACAGTCGTCAAGATGAGCATTTACAATCTACTGTACAATCCGTTACTTTAATATACTGTACAAAAGGCAGTTTGCGTTCCTTGTATGTATGGGTGTGTGCGTGTGTATTGTGTGCATGCAGAGAGAGAGAGAGAGAGAGAGAGAGAGAGAGAAGAGAGAGAGAGAGAGAGAGAGAGAGAGAGAGAGAGACAGAGAGAGAGACAGACAGACAGAGAGACAGAGAGACAGAGACATTGACAGAGAAAGACAGACACACAATATGACAGACTGACAAAGACAGAGAGAACGAGAGAGAGGCAGATGGGTAAATAGTAACATACCATTCAGTAGCACCAAACAGAAGCATAAGTCCGTGTGGTGGTGTGAATGAAACACCCGCAGACTTCGGATTAAACGTGTGCCCTTGCTATTTAGTAGGTCACATTTCAATAAGGTTGGCTCACGTACGCCCCATGTTAACTCATTTCAGCCACGCTCGTTACCGTAGAAAGTGAACGTGTATTGTAGGAATATACCCAGATCTTGTATTTCATAGAAAGTCTCTCGTTTTATTAAGGCAGTCAAAGTTCCAAATCAATCTACACGTCCCTGATGAAAGTACTAAAAGTTAATGTACATGATAATAGTGTCACGGCTTAGAGCCATGATTACTGCAATTAAAATTCGGTGTTTACCCGGGGATAGTAAATTGTATTTCCACCAAGCTGGCATTCGTATAGGTAGTTGTAAGATGTTTATCTTCCCTTTCCAGTGTTCATGGACTCTACCACAGACATAATCATCAACTCCTGGAGACAATCGAGTGTAATAAACCCTGAAAGCAGGAAGAGGCGAAACTAGAACAACAGGTCATTTTGACTGTTTGATATTCTCAGACTCAAAATCGCTCAAATCTACGCCTTTTTTATCTTTCTTAATTCCTAGATCACCATAAATTCTACAATTCCCACTCAGAAAACATCGTCCTATTTTACTCATCTAACGTTTTACTGAGCGTTTACGGTAAAAGCCAGAAAAGTGCAACGCTGTAGACAATTTGCAGCAAACATTTTACGACGCCGAAACTAGATGCGAGGGCAGTAGGGTACCCGGCATTTGTCATCAATTGCAGTAAATGGCGCTGAGAGAGACGACATGACCGATCTTTTGGACATGCTGCGAATGCATTAACGACGCTCATTGATTGATCATTTGCAACAAATTTAGGAATCGTGTGAACACTTTACACGCCACGTGCAAATAATGAGTTTGGAAGGCAGAAGGTGTAGGGTATTGTGCCAAAATGACACATCGATTGATATATGATAATTGATCACCAGAATAGATAGAATTGGTTTGGAAATGGAATAGGTTATGATATTCAAATAAACTCAGTACAATCAACATTATCATTAAAAGGATGAGATAAAAAATGCTTCACTCGAATGAAATCCCACTTTAATTGCATGCCAATCAAACAGATATGGTCGTTAAGCGCTGACAAAGATAAAATGTCACGTTTTGACCGTCATCAATGAACATAGTGAGTAGCAAAAGGTATTAAAATCCTGGTGGGCAGGGTTGTCGCTAGGAATCTAAGGAGAAACATTTCCCCATAAAGAGAGTGTGTTGAATCTTGAGACGCATTTACATTTTGACGCTCAAATTTACTGGTCTTCTCGACCACATGTTGTAATATGCACGTATATTCTGTGAAGAGCAGTATATGTATTTGTTCTCATCGGAAAGCTCGCTAACAGTCAGCTTATTTTGATTGCTTTGACAGCAAAACAGAGGCGACAGCGTAACCAAGGGCAAGACCATTTGATGACTTAAATATCTGTCTTTCTTAGTCAATGCTGAGATACATTGTAAAATACACGATGTATAGCGAGAAGAAAATATGGGTCGTTTGGGTCATTAATGTCGCTTGACAGTGCGACGGTTGTTCACGCAAGTGGTAACGGCTTTTGTCGCAGTCACAACTCCATAAATCCTAATTTAGCATTTGAAGGGGCTTAGAAAATGTGCTAGACTGAACAAAAAACGTAACTAATCTTCAAGATGTTAGTTTATGAAACCCAAGAGGAGATAAAAGGGAATTCTAGATGCCGGGCATGGTAACGAGTGACGCCATGGTCAATCTAAAGCGGCAGGTGTTCGGAGTTACCAGGTACATCTACCATTGATTTGCCAGCACCACAGCAGCAGGGGAAGAATAAAGTTCCCTGACACAACTATTTTAGTAAATATGAAAGTAATGGTATATGCTATTTTATGATTTCAGTCACGGTCATCTATTACCTGTTTGTCAGTCGACTCCAGAGTATGGCGCTGAGAAGATCAGTACCAGTACCGTAGAACAAGGGGAAAAAACGAGAGAATGTATGAACTTAGTTCCGTCATTTGTTTCTGAAAAGAGTCAGTACGACAAAATATTGAAATGGTTAAATATTCCTAAAGTATTTATCAGAGTGAGAAAAGCCGCACAAATTGTCATCAACAATCTACCAGCTCTAATTTCAGTGTAGATATCTCGTTGTACGCCATGCAATGAGGGTATACTATGCGCAGCCCCAAACCAAAGTAAAAAAGCGAACGATGTATTCTTATTGTGCCACTAAAGGTAATTTTGGACTACTTCATATCGATGCGTGCACGTAAGACTTGTGATACCTAGCGTCAACTGTGGATCACTGTGTAGAGAAATGTAGCCTTTTTCAAGACACACAGCGTTGCTTTAAGAAGACAAGGAAAACCAATAGTTGCAATAATGCTTCTACCACGCCTTGTAAAACTCAGAAAATTGTAAAAGCCTTTTTAAAACTTGAGTATTTGATTTCACGACGAGTGGTAAACATTTCCTTCTCCTCGTATAGGTGAAGCAAATATATCATGTTATGGATTTAAGACTATGTAAATAAGCAGTCTTTCATTCAGCTAAGCACGGTCCCTCAACAAAGTTATCTGTATGATGTTGAAATCGAATCCTTACAAACAGAAAGGCAGTATTGTCTGTGTCTCAAGGGTTTTTCCCGCGTCCACGTAATCCCCATGACGCAACAGTGTTCTCGAAATTATCTTTTCAGAAAAAACAGCGAATAGCAATGGTAATATTTTCGTAACCCAGAAATTTGACTTTGAATAGATTCGTTGAAGAAGCATGACCCATTTAAAACTTCGTTCATTTTCATACTTATGTTTCGTGACAATCGAAAAAAATTCTAAACCGGTTATAGGATGTCGTTGCTCCAATTTGAATGTTGCGATGCATGGATTGAATTTCAATACGACTGTGTTTGTTGTTCTGCTGTCTGTAAAGGCAAGCAAACACGCGGAAAAGATCGACATATAGCGTGTGAAAATTGAATTTGAAATACTGGTTGTCATCAAGAGGGATAGCTTTGTGTAAATTCCCTGTATGTGTTACAGTTTGATGAAATATGCTTGAATGCATCGCGCAATCAGAAAGCTAAATTTAGATTGGCAAACTGCTGAAATGTCCAACGAATCCATTCCCGTAATAAGTGGTTTCCAGCAAAGGCATTAATAATCAACGGAGCGAAAACAGTGTTTGTAAAGACCCTGTTTGTGTCAAAGGCATGAACAATCAATTTTCTCTGTAAAACAGATCTTGTTTGTTCACGGACATTTAGGATCCCGGTTGATAAAATTCATTGATTTTCTAGCGAGTATCTCGAGAAAAAATTACACATGGAAGCATCTGCCGTGTTAAGTGGGGGAAGGGAGACAGGTGAGTACGGATTTTTAGTAAACGATATCTGGCAAAAGAACTCGAAAGGTACTTTCAATATGTAGTAAGAAAGAATAAATTGAACGCATGAACACGTCTGTGTAAGACCGTCTTTGAAGAAGATGAATAGAGCACGTAGTGTACTCTTCAATCATTTGATATCTCAGATTGAACGCCTATCATCAATGCATCGAAGCTGATAGTATAGCGATGCCAGGAGTTGTAATTTCGGCGGGAAATATATGATTAGTCAAACACGCATCGTTTGTAATATGAACGATGATCATAATATGAACGATGATGGATAAGCCGTGATATCCATTAGGGGACGACTGCATTAACTTGCATGGTACCTGAAAGCCGAGTCCTTGCCTGAGCAACTCGGGTGACAAACAGAAGACTTTTAATCCCCAAGGTGTGAATGTTCCATTGTTATGTTTATCTAATCCAGCTGGTGCTATTGTAGTAAAATTGTAGGAAAGGCAGGTCTGTGAAATTGATCCTCTAGGGAAGTAGGGTATTCCTACGTTAATGGAGCCTTCCTATAATGATTCTGCTGTCAATCAAATATCCCCTCTTCGCCTTTCTCATGTAAACTGTTTGTCAATGTATGCACCGTGACTTTTGAAAATTGCATAAGCTATTCTCGGATACGTCTCTACCGTATTCTTTGCTCTTGCTTGCAAAGGCTCGAAAGCTCCTCGCAGGAGTTACCGACCAATCCACTGATAACATTTATGATAGGACTCGTTAACTCACCACAGAGAAAGGTATAATCCACCACATCATCGTACAAAAGGTATTAATTGGGATAGGACATTTCTCTTCTATTGGATATAGTACGAATTTCAATAACTGATGGTTGCGATTTGTGTATGAAAAAAGTTATACAAATTCCACGTTTGTGAAAACATGCAGAGATACGTTCATACATACAAATTTTTAACCATTGCTTTGAGAATTGACATAGTGTGAAACTTAGAGAGAGACAGTGGAAAGGAGACAGACAAATAGGCAGATAGTCTGGCAAAAAGGTATAGCGACAGAGAATGAGAATCATAGACACTGGCGGAGCGAGTGTGTGCCATAAGGTTCTAATGCGTCTTCCTTTTTGTTCCATCAGTAAAAACTTCAACACTCTTCGTATCACATCTATGTAGAACGTGTGCTCACCGCATCGATAGAGTATACAGACAAAGTCCGGATTCTAAGACTGCGCATGTTTGGAATGTAATAAGCCGGATGACTAGAAAATCGTTCGCACAAGGAATAAACAAAAGTTGATTATCTGTTTTCATTAAAACATATTTCACACGTTGCGGTGTCCGCCTAGATTGAGGCGATTTCACCCCCGCTCGTTATTTATTTCAAAAATCTAATCCCTGGATTGCCGCATGAGCTTACCCAGGAAGCAAAACTTGCCGAATAAATGCAAGATATTGCCCGTCAAAATTGAATTACGCCGGTAGAAGTGCATCTGCCAGACTGAATATAAAAAAATGGATTCTCTTTATTTGTAACAATTAGAATATTGCCACTTTTTAACGTTTAAATGTGTCGGAAATAGCGTTTTTGTTAGCGCGTCTCTGGTTGTCGCTCTCGGCAAAATAATAGACATGGAGAGTGCACTCAAACACAAGGACTTAAGGCAGTTTCGTCAGCACCGGCGGTAGTGATGCGAGTGACTTAGTCGCTTTTCCGTCTTCATTTACAGGTTTGGAGGAGGAGCGGATGCCTTCGAGACGGTGTGCCACTGTATCACTTTGCAGAAATGGGCCATGTATCATAGCGAGGTGTGAAATCGTGAATTTTGAAGAAGTGTGCTGACACGCTTTGAAATGATATGGAGTGATACATGTATGTTAGATGTTCCTCTTTCGAGGCAAAGTACGATAGAAATGAATTCACAAGTTCAAAGGATAAATCCAATCTTCTCCTGCTAGCAGAAACACCAACTGTTAGATTGAACACTTGAACAAGCGATGCTGTTTCAAAATTCAATGAACAGCACGCGCAATCTGCAAATTTAAATCTCAGTGTTATAGTATCTCGGTGACCGAATTATACGACCTGTTTTTGTCTTTGACCTTCTCCCACCGAGGGCATTGCAAACAGACAAATCCGTTTAAAAAACAAACAAAATAAATTGGTTTTGAAGACTAACCCAACGCTGCGCATTCTGACACCTTTAAATACATCAGAAATAAAAGTTGTTAGTTATAGAGAAGAAAGACAAATGAAAATATGAAATGTCATCCACTTGAAACACAATAATTAGCAATGATAGATCATCATGGGAAGGGAATTTTATTGGAATAGGAAGTTTGGGAAGGTAATAGTGAAGTCGGTTGATGGATGAAGGACGTGCAAATGTATATTACCTTTCACTTATTGAAATTGTACGACAAGATCAGTTTACATTACGTCATGCTCATCTCTTTTCAAGAAACAATTTAAGTCCCCTTTCAAGAGCAAGAAACAAAACACGATAGACAGAACGCAGGGCGAGCTTGACTGGAGCTAAGATGAGTATTAAAACGCTGACCTTGGTTAGACTACCTTCAGATACAGAATGGCACAAAATGGTTCCTACCAACCTTCTTTTTCAGAATGATACACTATACTCTACCATAACCGATAGTTTGTCTGCGCTCAAAGAATAAACATTCCATTTTTAAAAAGCTTTAAATGTCAGGCTCTGATGTTATATGTACGTGTCAGCAATGTTAATCACAGTCTGCGTTTTATTACACACCAGCATTTTTCCAACAATATACAAGTAAATGAATAGAACTACAGCGAATGTAAACCCACTCGTGTATTTTGGGTTTAGCTCATTTACTTTTTGCTAATTAATTTTATCATTGAAGTTTAATCAAAAAAGAAAAATAATAATAATAATGTACAATTACATTTTAATGGTACATTAGCTTGACTTATCGGTTGGTTTACCCCCCCCCCCCCCCTGCTGCAATATATTTTTTATTCTCTTCCTCTAATAATCGAATGTTGACTGTGATGACACAGCAAAATCCAAATGACCGAAACCCGAAATACATAAGTGGGTGTTATGTAAAGTTAGCGTCTTGCCCGATACGGTCATAACATATAAAATAATCGGAATCAACATTATGCATCGTCAACAGGGAAACCACACGAAAGAGAGCATCGTACCATGAAGAATGCATTAAGGAAGCTAATAATGTGAATCTACAAAATCGATGTGAATCCACCCGTTATGCGCCCGCAATTAAGACAAAGTAGTACATTTCGAACCGACATACTTTACAGGGATGAACACGGCGATAGGAACTGTTATATTTGACTTGAACGCTACAACGTCTTGATTGGGTTCATTGTACAGCCAGGAGCACCGATGGAACCATAGCTCAATTAAACGTATTCACTGGAAAAGTTTATCCGGATCTCTCGTAACGATAGTTACCAATATCGTACACTGTAAGAATCGTGTATTTGTTTTTGAAGGATAAGAGAAATGTTATTTGCTTGCCGGTGGCCTCGATCAGTTTTGACTGATTTTTATCAAATTCGTCCTCTTTACTTTAATTTCACATTAATGATACTAATATACTCAGAGCGGTGTCATGCAAACGTAATATTGGCAATCATAAATAAATCCGTTGGCGTAGAATACGCATTTCATTTTTTAAAAATCAGATACAAAGTATTAAGTGTCTTATTACTTTAATTTGTTTGTATCAGAGTAATGCACTATTCAGTTCTTCATTGTGAAAACATTTAAACTATACTGTTTTGGAAGTTTATTTTTGTACTAAAACAGCTAAAGCTAATATGGAATATTCAAAAGAATCCGCCTGTAAAAAGCTTCCACGCCGATTGTATCTTCTCTTCATCACCTTACTGAAGGAAAACGGTCACCTATATGTCTACGGTAGCCAATCGTTGCTTTTCACTTGGAACAGCCACGCAAAATCAAGTACCCGTCAATATACGGCATTTGACGTGTTATGAGTATCACAGATGACATGCATAGTTTACCATATGTGGTTATATGGAAGTGTGCAGTAGTCGATTCACTCTTATTACATTCTACGACTCACTCTTATTACATTCTACGACTCAAAACCGAAGACACTCTGGAGAGTACATTTGTAGACCAAAACCAAACAATCACCTTCTTTACAAACATATATATGTATACAACATTTCCTAATTTCCATTTCCGCGAAGCTTATTGATGCTTCTACAGAATGCCAATAGTAATATGCAAATTGTAACTATTGTTCACAAGGAAAGAGATAGAGTTCGATAAAGCTCTTTGACACAGACAATATCTTATAATTCAATGTGAATTTTGTCAAAACATGTTTTCGCGGTTTGAAGGCCTTGAACGATGGGAGTTGGTATTTGCATGCTGAGATAAATATAAATAAGATTTGGGCTTTGTAAAAAGTTATACTTATTAGCCAGCTCTAAGAGTCAAGTGAGCTATGGCAACGGAAAGTTAAACCAGTGAAACCACAGTTTTAAGAAAGCCACTAACTGAAGAAAACAATGCCGGTGCTCTCTGTTCAGTTATACAACAGAAATATTTTGGCTATTGAGTTTGTAATTTCTCTTGAAAAAGCCATGGCTTTCTATATCTTTTACCATGACTCTCAAAGACATTAATTTTATCGTATTCGCTCTAAATTGTGACCCGTGAATGTATATGAGCAGTAGTAGTAGAAGGAATGATCCCAAATAATAGCGCTTTGGTATGGAAGCCTACCCAGATCTATGAGACTATTTCGTGTACTCGTACAACAGTTTGCTACAACATTGTCTTAAAGAAGCAAGTATAAAGGAAAGCAGGCCGAAAGATAAGTAGTCATTAACTTTTAACTTGTATGTTGTCAACTTATTATATGTCCTTTTTTATGGGGCAGTTACTTCTTATAGATTAGGGGGAATCTATGCTTTCAGTCATAGAGTCGATCGTTATCATGAAAGACATCAAATAACTTCAACCTATAGGACGCACGGCGTTTCGACGAGGTACTTTTTCCCTGTTAGCTTTCAGCTTCAGCTTTGCTGGACGTGATCACACGTCGACGATAATTTCGGGCTAGAAAAGCAGCTCTATGTCAAGACCTATGAATTAAATTCGGAGATGTACCGACAGGGGGCTTAGACTAGGTTAACGTTAATACATAATACACTTTATGTCAGTTCCGTCAAAGACGCATCGATGATTTGAGCTTTCCAGTACAAATAAAAATGTTGCAGATATCTTGAATTTAGCCTATTAAACCACAATCTATCGGGAAATGCAGTTAATCAGAATCGGCAGTATAAATTGATTGTCAATGTACAACACTCGAGTTAATCAGTGAGGTATACCCATGTGAAATTAAAAGCTTGGAGAAAGCATACCAAGCTTTCAGACTCACTTACAAATAGAACAAATGGGAAAAACTTTGCCATGTTTACTAGTACCGATAGTAAACGTGTATTAAATGAACTTACGGCAAGACTAGCAAACTGTAAATCTTGAAGTCTTAAAGAATAAAGTTGTCTTAGATCCTCATGCTGTCAAGCAGAACGCCTTTTTTGTTAAAAAGATGGTTTTAAGATAGTATGCGCCTAGAAAGTGAAAGACTTAAAATTTGCTCAAACTTTCTTCAAGGCATATTTCAACCACTCTTTTTCAAGATAAAAAAAAATGGGGGTTTACCGTACAAATGTTGGTACTGGAGGTACAAATTACCCGATAATTACCGATATTTGAAATTCAAAATATGGCTGCCGCCCATGTGTTAACTCTATGGAGAAGAATAAAGTTAAAATTTTCGAAAAACTAAGACAGTGAAAAGTTTTATTACAACAAGAGCTTTAAGATGAACCCCAACAAGTGGTAGGTCAGAAAAGAATTGTAAAAGTTTAAGAGTACGAATATCTGTCCCCAAGTCGCATTCTACCTGAAATAGCAGTAACTTTCGTAACGTTTCATCAGATTTAATCAAAAAGACAAGTATTTACTTCACATCAAATTAGCAAAGCGGGTAGAATATTGTTGTCAAATATGAATTCAGTCTGGACAACGGTCAGTAGTCAACTTTGATTTTTGATTACAAACAGACGCACCATGTTGAAAAGTGGAATTTAAGTAAAATTAGAAGTGTATCTTGTAATCAGAACAAGAGACAGGATAACGTAAAAATCTGCTGATATAGCTTTCAGAATGTCTTCTTTAACTTCTTGTGATTACAAAATCACCAAAATCAAGGACAATATCTTAACAAACACCTTTGAAACGTAATCCGTGAAATGTAATTTTAATCAGACTTTTATCGACTGTCAGCTTCATTTTAAAGTAACTATGATGACAGTTTATGACAGATTCCCATAGTTGTCACCTTGGGATCAAAATCAATTGTCCTCACGAATAATATTCTTGGCACACGTCTAAAGTCATCATCTCAAATTCAGAGCGAAAGAAACGAATAAAGTTTATTGGAATCATCATGAGACGAGTTGGCATGATGAAGCATAAACAATATTTTGTTTAAGGTATTGTGCGTCTCGACAACGAATCACTTGTTAACTTTTGATCAAACTTTTCTCAAGCTTTCTTTCATTCTCTTCCAAAATAAAGAATAAAAGTCGGGGTCGGCCGTGCAAATTTCAGTGATGGAAAACGAATTATACCCAATATTTAAAGTTTTGTATAATTCAAAATGGCCGCCATGGCTGTGTTATCTCTATTGAGGAAAATTAACTTCCTGATTTTCACAAGACGAAGCCGAAGAGAACTTGTTGTGCTCCATAAGCTTTTATATGAAGCCCCACAAGTGGTAGGCCGCAAGAATATTTTAAAAGTTCGAATAACTGTGCATTCAGCGTAAAGCCAGGGAAGAAGACTGAAGAATCCAAGTCTCCCGAAAAACCAAAAACGTTACTACTGCCTTAATGATTTTCATGTGCCTCTCCTATGTTGTTTTATGTCTTCTTACTTACTGATTCGATGCACGGCTGATGATTCGTTACTTTCTAACCAACTAGTCTAATGATCGTGGAAATCACACGTAAAAATCAAATACTTTTGACGGGTCGTTTGACGGGTAGTTGCAAGGCTCTTTCAATCAACGACCCGATCCGTGTTCTCATCACAGTGACCTCGTTTTGCAAACAGGTCTGACTCAATGTTCACTCGTGTACATGCTGGTTCGTCTTATGCCAGACAGAAACTTATTGTGTAATTTAGGAATTGTACACATTATGCATTGAAAGCAAATCAAATGATGTTTTAAAATCAAATTCTAGAGTTGCTTACTAAATTCAAAGCCATCGTTGAGGAATAAATCACTGTAGAACACAGCGCAAGTTGTAGAATTGAACATATTTTTTATCCAGTTTTCCCAGTAAAGATATCTTATAAGTTACGAGTTGATATCGTTCTGGTAATTTATTAATCCCAATCATATTCTTTTGCTAAATTAGCCTCTTGATGTGAACTAAATTGAGTTTCATCGAGGCGTACTGACAATGAAACAATGTGTTTCATAGCACCTCATTTGTTTATTTTACAAAATGGTGTAGTACACACGGAAGGACACATGAAGCTCAATGATTGGGGTGTACAATAATCAGTTCTGTTTGATCGAAAGCTAATTACCTTAGCACCATGTGGAAGTTGGAAGGGTTACCAAACTTGAGTGTAAAAGTCCCTCATTAATAAACATACAGTAATTGTATTGATCCCCTGCTGTCTTGCTTGAAGGACTGTCTGGAGCAAAAGAGGGCCATCCTAAGGGATGACCTTTTGACCTCCACCACAGGTGGCACTGTATGAACGTTTGCAGGAGATACAAATCCTTGCTTTTGTAACTTCTTATTTGTGACGTAGTATTGGCTGCAATTTCCCATGCTTTTATTAAGCTCTTTTCGCAGTTCTTCAGCACTGTGAGGAAAAAATGAGCAGTGAAACCACACTGCCTGTACTGAGCCTTTGATCTACATCTTACCTTTACCTATTAATTACGAGATACGCCCTTGTCAATAGACGACCTATTTTCAAAGGTTGCGTTACTTTAGATAGGTAGGATACCTGCTAAATATATAAGTTAATTTACTTTAGCTTTAAAACAAAATTGTATTGAGTTTATGCAAACTACAAAATCGAGAAAACCAACCTGAAAAATGTGTTACAAGTGTGGAGACTTCAAAATACAGTAAAGATATCTGATGACTGTTACAACCAAAAAACTGATGAGCAACGAAACCAAAATGGATATGCCGATGTTTCAATGGCCTAGTATAGCAAAACGAATCGGAAAATGTACACAGTGCAACAAATGTATTTAACAATTGTGGGTCAGCGCATACGTTCACGCATTTTTATGGGTCACATCTGTTTTGTCGCAGTTTAAACTGTTCTGTCGCACTCAATACACTCTCGACACACAGACAACTTAAATGTAAGTGGATCGTCGAAAATTTCTGTCGATGAGCGTTAGCCCAAAACAGCGTATTGCATTGAAAACATCTTGATGAGTTCTGGCCTGCATCAGAAGGAAGTTGCCCGCATCCCTTTCAGAAAGATACAAAAATGAGACCTAACACTTAATATTGTTATGTGCAATGCGCATGCTAGTGAATCATTCCATCATCTTCATGTCAATGAGGCTCACTTTGTGTAAATCATAAAATCAATACAGACAAAGATTTGCCAAATGATTGAATAGTCTAGCTGAAGAGTCAAAGTTGTACAAAGTCCATCTAGACGTACCTTTGATATGGCGCCGACCTGTCTTCAAAAGGACGCCGATTCTAGTCTTAGGTTTCAACTTATCGTCGGAACGCATCCAACGGAGTCCCGATGTTCTTGTGCAGATTGCGTGAGAGGTTCACCACCGGAATGAGTGCCTCATCGCAACAAAATATCTGCAATATCGCACGTCACTATCCAAGTATCCTCGAAATAGTCCTAGGAACACTCTTCTGTCATATTTACTTCATCAGAAGAAGTATATGTCTTTTTTTAGCTAATCAAATTTAGTTTTTTTTCAGGTTACCGTACCTAAATACAGAAAGTCTTTTTCTTAATGTCATTCCTACTTGTACATGTTTGGCTCATGACGTTTTACTGTGATGTATCACACCAAAATCTGTTCATAATAGGTTACTGAGAGACAGGGTAGAAGATAGAGATGGAGAGGCGACAGAGAAGGGAGAGAGACGGTGTACAAAAAGCCGATATCTGAATAATTTTAATATGATTTTGTGGTCTGATCAAAGCTGACATGACTTTAAGAGGACAGAAGTGATATGGCCATCGAAATCTAAAGACAAACTTGTAATTATTTGCATTCCTATTTAAACAAAATCATTATTCTGAGATATGTCACCTGCAAGTTAGGACGGAATATTACAATCCACGGACATTTGCGATGTAATTATCTTCGTTTGCCCTCGAGTCATTATAGGCATGTCTAGCAAATAGGTATGCTGACGTTTGGTACGATTAATTCGATGGAAATATACTACAATTTTGGCAAGTCGTATTAAACTATGTTGATAACATTGGGATTGCGATTTTGACATGCAAAATCCACAATTCATTTACAGAATGGCGTTTTAGATGTACTCTATTTGACCTTGGGAAAACCGTTATTCATGATATTATTTGCATTCAATCACTGGTCCCATATAAAGTATGCCAATCATTAAACTGCATTTTTGGCCACTCAAAAAAGAATGTGTTATGAATACTTGACAGTGCAAATGACTTCACGTGGTTCAAAAACTTTTACCATATACTGATTATATGCAAATTAAAAGGTGACTGATAAACTTTTATTTGCAGCAAATGTAAGGAATATTGGATTCCACAAATATCACGAATATTGGATTCCACGAAAATCGGATCCTTTCAAGTGGATCTCACAGATAAGAGAAATAGACAGAAGGCATTAAGGGTGTACGATAGAGGAGGTAACCGGAATATAATATCTTAGAAACATTGTTGAATGTAAAATTACACTACTTCAAAATCTGTATCATTTTATTAGACTATATCTGGCACAGTGCCTGTCAACATGAATTATATAAAAATGCTCGGTCAGCACTCAATATTCATCAATTGTTGCCAATGGCTGAATCATTAAATGAGGTTTCTCTTAAAATCAAGCTCAGTGACTATAAACAAAATATGTCAAAGTTTGACTGCGTTTGTGCACGAATTCATGAAAATCACAACAGAGGAAATATATGTTCAAGCAATTCTCTGACATTACATTAAAAAAGTTTAAAGGGACACAGTCGTCGGAACAAAGTTATATTTGACCCAAAGGACCAATGTTAACACTTTATCCAAGGTACGATGTTGATTGATGAGTTTAAAACAGCTAAGATGGTGAGGTGCATCTAGTCATTCACGAAATAAATTGTTTGTATAAAACGAGAAACTCGCACAGACGCAGTTCCGAAGACTGTTTCCCCTCACCATCTACGTCATTAAGGTTGAAGAACATTGACAAAACAAAGCACCATAATGTGCCGCTCTGTTCTGAAGAATGTAAGACCTGCTGGTGTTTTATTTTGTCAACGATCATCAACCTTAATGACGACAAAAATATATGAAAAACTTTGAAACTGATGTTATCGAAAAGAAAGGAGAAAAGAATCGTGTTTAAGATGTCATGAAGCTCCAACAAAGGCAACGATAACATAGAGACAAAATGGTCGATAAGTGTGTGTAAGGAGCTGGAGTGCGATATTTTCCACACGCGCTAAAACGATTCTCGCAGTCTCATCATTTTTCATCACTGTAAGGGTTATTGGTTTGCAAGCTGAACGGTAATAGCGGCAAAGTAACGCCCACTCATGCATCTCAAAAAGCGATGTTATCTGACGTCTTAAATTGCGCCTTGAATGTGTAATGGTGTCGAAAACCGAATATTGATTTTGGTTAAGACGTTGCTCTTCTCGTCACAAATCTTGCTGCATCAATATTTCTTTGTTGAGTTGGTATCTCTCACATTTGACGCCTTTAAAACATCGACAACTCGACAGCCAAGCCTTTGATTCACAGTAATTCGTCAAGTACAGGGAACACAGACTACATTATTTCTTACAAACGCTTGTCTTATTCTCCACTTACACGGGCAATGTGCATCCAGCATGGATGTCAGTAACCCTAGAAATACAAAATCCAGGATACATCAAAGTTTTACGACTTTCTGATTATTTATTATGCTAGCTTTTACGACACGTTGGCCCTGGCGCTAGATAAAACTTAAATGTTTATCACACCGACTCAGATATATTGATGTTTGCACCCGTTGGAGACAAATATCACATCTCTATCAGTTGAGGACCCATCGGCAGGAATCATCCAGCTTTATTTATAACACTGCAGTTCCTTGGTGCTGGGTTTTTCTGAACAGCAATTTACTGCCGCATCTTAGCTGCTTTTATTGCTCGTCTGCTCAAAATAAAAAGCGACGCAGGAACAAATCTTTACTTTTGATATCACTTGCAAAGGGTCATGAGAAAGTGATGAAAACAAGTTTCAGGAAAAGACAGGATGCTTTTTTCAGAGTTTTTTTCGCTCCAAGTGATTTTATTTGGTTTGATTTTCTACATTGAGTCGCAATTCGAAAAAATCGATTGATATTATGAATAATATTTTAAAACGTCGTGGTGGAGGAAATGGATTTCAGCTGCCACTTGTTATTGTAAATGATGAACTTCTAAAAGTGGTTTGCTAGTTGTCTATGCAAATGGGTCGACAAGCAGCAAAATGATCTCATACACGCTGCTTGCTAACCATCGGAATTCATTTACGATGCTTGTGACTTCTTTCGCTGCAAAAATAGAGTAAGTGGTCTCATACCATTGCTTTTTCCTCCATCAACGAAATTGTATAATTTCTAAAAACATGATTTGAAAGGCATATCTCTTGAACGGTGAGCGGTATTGAGTGAAACCTCTTCAGTGGAACTTCCACGGCGGGTCGCTCGCGTTAAATCACACAATCCCCTATCTACAATCAACATAGCTGCCCTCAATACGAAAGTCATCTTGACTCTCTCTTGCTGATGATGAACAAGCACGAACAACCCATAATCCACTGAAAACGAACAGTTATTAGAATGAATGGCAACTGTAATTTTGACGAAAGTTAATTTAGGTCTGAGGCACCCGAGTTAATACTAAATCGACAGAATTTGATGTTGTTATTGTAACATATGGTACGGTAACACCAGAATACGCCACAGAAAAATGTTCGAATTGGTAGTCTATGTTGAAATGAGAATATTTTCCTTATCTTTGAGTTGGACAAGAATGTTGAATAATTAGAAAGTTAATCTGAAATGTGGAAATTTCAATATAGCCATCGTAAAAAATCATAAACAAACAGTATTTGAATAAGCAAAATTGCTTATATAAATCAAAAATTGCAAAATCATTAAAAAAAGGTGGCCTGTGAGTTTCAGGGAGTTTGTGAGAGTACCTGCTGTTCGCCTATGGATGAGATATATTTGTTTCAGGTATGTAAAACGGTGAGCATTCCACAAAACTTCTGCCGTATAAGACCGCATAAGAGGTACTGTATGTGGTAAAATAAAACAGACAGAGGAGTACAAAGATGGGTTGACGGACGATGTTGTGAATCTTGTATAAGATACCAGTCTTAAACAAAATGTTTGTTTACTTTTCCTATATGTTCTTTCGATGTGATTTTATCATCAAGGTCACCCAAAAGGATTGAATGCTATGATCCGCCCCAGCCGATCTTTTATAAAAAAATAATGATGCGAGGCTGGTTGCATCAGCTCAATGAGCCAGGCTTCACCAGCTATAGTTTGTAGCCAGCCTTAGCGAGGGACTGTGAAAGAGTCTACGTACAAGACTGCCCGAACGTTAAAGTAGGCTCCTCTGTGACTCAATTGTGTTGCTCTTTTTGCTTGATTATCCTGCTAAAGAATATAAGTACAGTATTGTAGCCAATCTACGTACATATGGTACTCTATGCCATAAGCTGATTAAGTTGATAAGTCAACACCGAACACCCTCGTTTTAGCAACTGACAGTGTGACAGGTGTTAAATGTATCATTTTAATCCGCTTGTAGTGTCCAAGCGCAGATTTAGATGTTTGTCAGGTAACACGGCAGTGCTAAGGGGTATAAAGGGCATCTATTGGGCCTGCTGTGATTTGTCTGTCGTCCTTATCTATACACCTCTTCACCTGACAATATTTTATATGGTCGAAACTATATGTATTGATGCATTATTCTGTTTTTATTCACTATCTTCAATCATTTATTCATTCATTCATCCATCCATCTATGGAGAGCTTTCTGACCATCTTAAATATACTTTATGGGATATGTGTGTGTCTGTGTCATTAAATGCGCCCTCAGAAGTGCGCTTCATTTTACCGCTATGAGAATGCCGTCCACTTTCCCTAAGGTGTATTATCTCAACACGACTAGTTCATATCACGTCATCAACGTTTATTAGGGGTAATCATCAAAAGCCCAGGTATAGTACGCCGTATATTTTCTGACAAATCTACCTTGCACAATGCATAAATTCTATCATGTCAATATGCTTCATCACGCCCCAGCTCATCATACACCCTCCATCGATCAATGTGTTCAGAAAATATTGTGGAAACAAAAACGAGGCAAAGAGCTGATATTTCCGGAGAGCAGGTGTATTTGCGAAAGGCGAAAACGCTGGCGAAGTTTAAAAGCGTACACGCTCTGAAAACCAATCATTCACACACCGTCGGCGTAGCACTTCATCTGCGCACTTAGCTGATGTGATGAATGGAGTGAGTCATTATCCATGACGAACTTAAAGCCAATGATTTGAAATATGCACTTGAATGTTATATTTTCCTGGAGGGAGTATAGAATTGACGGTTTCGTGTCCTTGCTGGTGACATAAAATTACGCCCGATGTGACCAACAAGATTGAGAAATTTGATCGTTCTTGATCTCGGTCAATAAATTCCCCACAGGTTCGAATTTCGTTATTGAGGTTATATAAAGGTGAAGGGGCACGAACCATCGTAAATATTAGTAGATATAGTAGAGGGGATTTTTATCCAAAAACACAACACCCACGATGTTTACGTTATTTCCTGCTCATGGTAGTGATTACGCCTGCACAAAACCCTGTGAGAATATTATCGTGAATGACTGCAAAAAGAAAAGAAAATAGTGGACACCGACGATTATCAATTCAAGGAAAGGGACACAAACAAAAGATCATGTGGATTTGCAGTTCTTCGTGGTGATCCTTTGGGGTTTTTATGACACGGAAGTCCAAATAACCTGTTGCCTACGAGAATAGGGAGGTCAATTTAATACATAGCGGCAATGCATACCCGCTTTGGGCAGATGTGTTGTATCATCTTTGATGTATTGCAAATAGTGATAGATTTGACTTTCGTACAAAAACCACGCAGTTCCCTGTCCATGTTCAGTGGAACTATGAATACAATTTGTTGAGCTGCAAAATTTCCGGCGTTTCTTCTGTTTGATGAACGGTCAGTGTAGACAGTGCCGACAGTCCCGAGCTTTACAGAATCTCAGGAAATGTATATATGGAAATCATTGATACTAAGAGATACTTGCCCGGAATTTCACCGTGTGAAGATAAACAGTTGTGTTCTGGCGCATTTGGCAAATATGAGATACATAAACGATTTACTTAAAACAAAGTCACATCAGCACAGTTCTGGTTGGCTGCTACAGCGTCGTTCTGTATCTACGTAACAGTTTGGTGTATTCCTCTGAGTCCGTCAGTGTTGGCATTGAAACCGTATACTTTCAGCGGAAAGTTGTTCTGAAGTCTAATTATCATGAATGCAAGTCATTGACGATAAGAAACGCGTGTGAATATTGAACTAGGCACGTAGTAATGTTCAATATAGATCATGTGTCATGCTTCATTTCGTCTGACGTTACAGCTACAAGTTTCAGGTTCATGCACTACCATACGTTTCTCTTTACCGTACCACGCCACGTTTATCTTTCCAAGAAACTTATCATTTTTGAAGTAGAACATACCTCGGGGACAGATATTCGGACTCTTAAAATATTGAAATATGTATATTTTGAAACTTGTGAAGTAAACTAAGTTTTCACTGTCACGTTCAGTCAATATCAAAAGTTGAATTTTCCTCATTAAGTCATAGGGATAAAACGGCCATTTTGAAGTTAAATTATCCATAAACGTTGGATAATTCGTTTCGTTAGTACTCAAATGTGCAAGGTGACATCTGATTTTTTCCTGTTCCGTAAGAGAGTGGAGAAAGTTTGAGCGAGAGCTTAGAGCTTTTAGTGGTACCGTGCGTACTGTAAATCAAGGGCATACATGAGACGCAAACATGTCAACATTGCATCTCTACCAAGAAGCTTTTCCGAACTGCCTAAACAAGTTTCACGTTTCCCATTATCGAGAAGATTACCTATGTGGACGTTTATGAGCTTCTTTTGGTCTTTGAAGCTCAACGAATCTCGTCGTAATCCTGTCTTCTGTGACGAATATACTTCAGTTCTACAAACATTCAGAACCTATAAGATTAAATTTGTTATCATCGCAGAAAAACATGGCGTATTTTAGCGCAGTTAATTGTGAAGTCAGGATATGACCATGGCTCCACTCTGAACAAAACTTCAATGGCGTACTACAACAGAATAGGGAAACGGCTTGAAACATTAATGTGATTTATGTGATAGAAATGACAAGAGAGAGAGAGAGAAATGAACGACAGAAGAAAAAAGAAAACTTTATTACCTCCTGGAAATCAAGAGATGGAACTTATTTTGATTATTTTAGGATTAGCCATACTTTGCATAACGCATCATGAAGTAATGGTGCGATTTTGAATTACACATTTTAGAAATACATGGAGAACTCAAAAATAAATATCGTTCAATGCAAGTTCTTTGCCTCGTCGTGAAAGTCGAGCAGATCACTCTTCAAGTGCTACAAGTAGGAGCTCTTTTATGTTTGACATCGTATTTCATTGTTGAAATTGTTACTATGCATCAGGCACACGCAGTACGCACGACTACGAGGACTTAGTGGCATATTTGTTATACGCATTTTGGTGTTCTAAATTGACAAGAACCTTGGTACATGACACAGTTTTAAATCCTAAAAGATATTTAAAAACAAACGAAGTTTCATGGACAATTTCAGTGTTGCAGCCAGCTGTTCCAAAACATGCCCCCAAAAGGGTCACTGTGTCCCCCTGCCTTATAACTTAAGGATTCATCAAGAATTTGGGGAGGACATGAGTGCTTTACTCAATGATGATTTCAATATGGCGTTGATAATTTGCATAAAATAATTTTATTTGTAATGCAAATGAGTTAAATTTGTTTTCATACGCACACGGCGTGATTGGTTTAGGGAGAACAATGGCTTATAAAAATTACAATGTCATGAATAATATGAATCATTCATTAAAATTCACCGGTTGAAAATTATAGGCATTATATGGGACAATGTAATTCAGAAATGTCATAAGGCTTCTTTAATGAAACAATGATTGCTCGGGTTATTAATTCTGTCAAGGGTTTCTTTTCTAAATGAAATGTGCCAGCGTCAGCAGTGACCCATTACTTTCAGAAATTGGGACAATATATCAAAATGTGGGGCCAATGTCCCCCAAACTAAGTCTTGCTGCAACACTGTCATTTGTTTTCTTGGGAGGGGGAATCTGGAGGAAATGGATATAGCAACAATTTTACATTTGTCAGCAGCTATATGGTAGCAAATTTGTTTTCGAAGTATAGAGATGCAGGAATTTCTTTTATTCAAATTGTTGTTATACAGTATTTTTTTAAACACAAGGGGAAATATTGTCCACTTTTAACAAGTCTCTACGACAATGGCGCAGTTCATTGTTTATGTCATCAACATCTCCTGAATAGGCAAATATCACACACCCTACCTTGCCAGGTTCAACAGTAATCTCGCCAACTTTGGTAAAAATCAGTACATGGATAAACAGTTAAACGGTCAACTATGTCAAAGGGACCATTTTAGAGTTGAGTCTTTGGTAGTTAAGACAGTAAAAGAACATTAACTGGGACTATAAAAGCCAAATCAGTCAAAATACTTCAAACGGGAAGAAGTGTGGCTTTTAGTCCAATCAACCTACAAGATTTTGGCACCCAACCCACAACAAATCGGAACAGAATTATTTTTCTTCCGAATGCATTTTGGAGAGGTACGCCAGAACAACATATCATAAGTTTACTCGAATCTTCCACTGCATCAAAACACAATGATACAGATAAATTCACTCTCATGAGTTCACCGTATTATAGAATAATACACGTGAATTCACATGAATCCTAAATCAATACATGCTTGCTGAATACAAACTATGGATTCTTGACTATATTCATCTGTATATGCACTCTTTAGCTAAAATACAGGCATTAATCCTCCCTAATTCAGTGAATATTATTGGGTTTTCATGCAGTGTACCTTGGGGAAATATGTATAATTTGCATAAATCAAATATTGCTGCCAGCCGTTCCACAAAAAACATAATTGGCCATATATCACATGTTAAACAAGCTATTTTAGTGATTTCAGACTCTGACACTACTAATTTGGCACTGGGAATCATTTTTGAGATACAATGTTGTATATAGGCAGTTCTTTAATTTGCATAATTCCAATATGGCGGCTGACATTCCTTAAAAAAAAAAACATTTTTGGTCATATACCACGTATTAAGCAAGCTATTTAAGTGATTTTAAGGATAAAAATAATTTTTTTTTTGCACGGACAAACAATTTTGGAGATAAAACGGTTTGAGTGGGCACTTTGTTAATTTTGCATAAATCCAATGTGGCTGCCAACATACCTACAAAAGACATTTGCGGTCATATACCATATATTATGTAAGCAATTTCAATGATTTTAAAGTTTAAATATATTTCTTGGGCATGAAGAAACCCTTTTGGTGGTTTAATGTCTTAAAAAGGCGCTTTTATAATTTGCAGAAATTAAATATTGCTACCAAATTATTGTCCCATTGTTTAGTAGGTCTTAATATAAATAAGGTTCTGGTATAGTTTTTAACACTAGGAATCTATCAATAAGAAACTGTTAAGTCCTTGGACATTTATATTTTAAAATGTGAAAAATATGCTATATATTTATTTATAGTAACGATACATTTCAGAATTAAAATTTATTTTAATAGGTGTTTGTGGTAACTGAATGTGTTAAAATACTCCATAAATATACTGGATTTTGAAAAAAATGTCAAAGCGAATTTGGCAGACTAGCTTAGTGCTTAAAAATGGATTTAAATAAGTATATGCTCGTGCGCTTTTACTATTCAGATGTAAGAAAGTCATGCAATTTAATAATTTTGTGATTTCTATATACGAAAACAGTAAATTATTTTTGTTCGTCCAAATATATTCTCTTTCTGAATGTAACATTGGATTCATCCATGACGGCATTATTTGTAATTTGTATGGATGTTTAATATTGTACTTTGTCAAAACATGTAATTATAATCTGTAATATTTACTGGGTTTCTATTTCAAAAAACGTGTACAAAATCGTTAGTTTATAATTTGGACTGAACTGCCTTCTTATGGAAGAGTGCATCTGTAGTAGATCCCCCAGATGATAGGCAAGAAGTCATCACATATAACAGCAAAACTAATCTATAGACACACATGGCAAAATAGCAGCAATCGATATTACAGTATTGGGTACAGTGCTGGAAGCAACAATGCTTTTATAGGAGTTTCAATGCTTGCTCAACAATTCCCAAGACTTCTTTGAGAAATAGAAAGGCATAATCAAGCAAATTAAAAGTTCCAGGCAGACACTGAGAAGTATCCTGAACCACAGCAAATTATTTATGATGTGGAGAAATGATTCTTGACACCATGCAGATTGATGAAAGGGAACAAATGTAAAATATTACGAACATTACCTTTATGTGGAAGCACGACACACAGATACCATATTCCAGGGCGTAGATCTTGGCTGGCTTGCGCTAAAACCTACTTTTGTAGAAAATTATACCCCCACTAAGATCGACGGAATGAGATTTTTTTGTACGGCAGGTGAACTTGTTATGGGCGAAATGCAGATTTTGAAATGTTTCACTTTACAAACATAATGCCACATAGCAATGTTTTGTATCAGAAATATATCAACATTTCTGAAGAACCGAAGGAATATTTTTGGTTTTTTCACTGCCAAATATGCCTGTAAGCGGATCACTGACAAATGTTACATGATGTTAACTTTTGCAGTACTTTTCTTGGGTTTGTCAATGAATGACAGGGGCTAAACCTTTTTCAGAAGACTTTCTTTTATATTTTCTTTCACGTACAGAGATGAAGAACAGCTCAATCACATGCAAGAGTATATATAGCTCAAGTTGATTCCTAAAACATGATATAGGTGTATTTTGTAGGCAAATGTAAATATGTAAGCATGTGACACTGCATGGTGGCAGTAACCTGATGGCTTAACCACATATAATGTACGACATACGGCGTGGCAATGCAGCCTTTAATGATACCCTAAATTTCTAACTACGAGATCAATTATCCTCGATCAGGCAGTTATCCTAAGAAAGTATGCTTATTCTCTATTGAGTTGGCTATTTTGGCCAATGATGTCATGAAGAACCATTAACACAAACACTTTATTTCAAGTCTCAGAGTCATCATAATAGTTTCTACCAGTGGAGTGACCGGCTGTTTTTAATGTAAGAATGAAATATGGATCTTTCCTGGCATTTATTTCCAATATTGTCGAACCGATGAATCACACGTACCTCCCTGAAGATGCCGGTCTTTTAATTGTTTTGGCGAAATAGCTATATGGTGCCGCTTTGTCTGTTGTATATTTCCCTCAACGTTTTTGGAGCCACAGAAATCTGGTGAAAAAGGAGACACGGATGGCATTTGAAAGAAATATCTCCAGAAAACCGAAAGAATAGATCTTTTCTGGTTTATGATATGTTTTCTGTAATACTTGTTCTTATAATCTTATAATTGTGTGCAGATCATAATATATGAGTGTATCAGAAGGTGTGATTGCAGACCAGAGCTGTCACAAGAAACACGTTAACAAACGGTTGAATGAAAAGTAGAGAAACGTTTAGAGCACACAAGTGCACTTTTTCCATTGTGTTTTATTATGAATTTTTACTAGACTGTAAGTCCCCATCATTTTACGTGATCGATTCCGCCATTACTAGCACAACAGGTATTATATGAATGTCATCGTTAGTATCACTTCACATCATTTGATCAATGCAAACACAGGCAAGGCCCTCACCAGGAATCCTATCAGCACTAGCTTTTTTTTTTGAAATCATTGCTGGCATCAATATATGAGACTCACAGAGATTAAACAACACTTCCACAGAGTTGAGTAGATTGCCGATCTCGCCTAAATATTTTGATAAATGCGACATATCATTTTTATATCTCACTTCAACAGATCATTTTATGTATGTATGTATGTATGTATGTATGTATGTATGTATGTATGTATGTATGTACGTATGTATGTACGTACTTATGTATGTATGTATGTATGTATGTATGTATGTATGTATGTATGTATGTATGTATGTATGTATGTATGTATGTATGTATGTATGTATGTATGTGTATGTCTATCTATCTATCTATCTATCTATCTATCTATTTATCTATCTATCTGTCTGTCTGTCTATCTGTCTGTCTATATATCTGTCTATCTATTAATTTATGCCCATAGATATGCATATGCATAAGTGCGAACGTTAAGGAAATTCTAAGTATGCAACAGTGACGCCGCTGTCAAATTTGCCTGCATTCTGTCAGTACCCCTCGTGCAACAATTGCCTGGTTGTCGGAGGTCTTATTCAGCTGTACTCTCGCATTTGCAAAATCAAATAACCTCCTCATCCTCCTCTTCACCTTAACACCAACAGCGAAATTCTATCCACGTGTATTGGATTTTTTATGATTACTGAGGAAAGCAAAGGTACTTGTACAGAGGCATAGGGAACGATGCCACGATCAAAGGATGTGTAATGCACGGCTAATATAAAATTCTGTATAAACTTTCAGGATTTGACTGTTATATGACATGGCAGACATTTTGCTCGGTAACATTAATGAGGCTCAAACTGGCTACGTTCCGTTACTTTATCACAGGATGATGGACTATTTCGATGGGTTTTCTTTAAAGAACAGTTAAGCTCTGTCGACGTTTTGCCTGCTTTTACTGCCTTCTGTAAAGGGATATATTTTTTAGCATGGACCGAAATATATAATGTATGCAAAATAATAAAACAAACACATTAGTAAAACAAGTATATTTTTTCAATTACCAAGATTTCATGACTCTGTTTTGTTTCCAGTGTTGATGGCAGTGATTTCATAAATTCGAAATTATTTATTATATGGTTCACATAAAATTAATTCACCGAACATACTGTCTCACGTTGTTATTCAGTAGGAAGATTACAAACGAGAATATCGTAAACCAGTACAGATACATGCTTGAATGATTAGCAGTATAATTTAATAATCCATGGCCAATTTATTGGCTTATTTCGTTCAAATTGAATGACTTTCGATGCATTAAGTTAATTCAAATACAACCATAATGACGAAAAGGAAATCCAATTTTCCGTTTCACTGGTCAAAAAGTTCAACAGTATGACAGAAAAGCAACGCGATTGAGAATTTTCAAATGTAGTTCGACATGAAAATTAAAGTAACATAGTATCCATCAACACAGATATATAAGATTTTATTTTAGTTAGTAAAGAAAATATGTGGCACAGAGAAACTTTTATCGAACATCTTGTTTATTTAATAGCAAATCTAAAAGACTTGAGTACAAAAAATGCAGGATAAAGTAAGCATATATACTTCCTACAATGTTCATCCTAAGACAACATTCCGAAATATGACAGTTACAATCGTCTTCAGGAAATTTTCGAGAGTGATATGTGAGATGAGAGCGGAAAGCCCTTTCTGCTGATAATAAAAGATGATTTCCCACTTTTCAATGTGCATTTAGTAATAGTGTGACTACATCTACTGAAGGTAAAAGTAACAGCCTGCCTATGAGTTTCGCTCCTACACAAAAGTGCGCTCCTTTGTGACGCCATCAGAATTCACGCTCCCTCCTCTGTGAAAGTTGCCTTTTTTTCTCAACAACCGTGATACTTAGAGGTCACCGAAGCTTGAGCTTTTCTTTCACTCTTTCGACTCTTGCCTAAAGCTACAGATACACCAACTAGTAGCTTATCCCTGATTAACAACCTGCAGAACATGTAGTACACTAATAGCCTCGAGAGACACAGTAGCTAAAAATACTCACCAAATTACCGGAACTACGCAGTCACTTTGGTAGTGAATCTCCTCAAACGTTGAGAGCAGCTACTTCTTGCTCAGGTTGGCGTCGTATTCGCTCATTACAGCGGATCTTTCAAAATATAGACAAAATGTGACATTACTTGTCGGCAATATGAATCAAGAACCTCAAAGAATGCTTGTAATAACTCTATTAGTCATATGTCAGATGTCTACAAGTCTGGCATTATAGTCAATTTCCGTGGTCAACTTTAACCAATAAAAACAATATCCGTTCTGTGATTTATTCAGTGCAGATGGTTTCTTTGATCTATATGGAGGTGTTCATGGAGGTGTTCCGTGATGAAAATTAACAAAAGTGAAATGTCACGTCAGTAGAAATATAATAAAGTCTATTCCAATTTCCTCTCCTGTTTGTCTAAGATGTCTGTTAGACTTTCTATTAAACCGTATCTATATTTGCGTGTCCTTCACGACGTTCATTTCCCTGTTGGTTTGGTTTGTTTGTCGGTACCTTTTTTACCTGCTGTCTTCTATCTGCCTCTATCATCTTCTCAAAACGTTTAACTCCGTCTTCTGTCACCATTGTTTCTGTCTGTCAGTCTGACCCTGGGTCTGTCCGTCTCTCTGTATATTTGGTTGTCTCTCTGTATGTCCATTACTCTCTACTGTCATTTGGCTAGCCGTCTGTCTATGTCTTCATTATTTCATCTCACAGTACCTCAGCATGTTACAATTTACCGACTTTCTGGGCTGAAAAAAGAAAAGCTACACCATGTCGGATGTTAAGCGGTAGATTGACTGTAAACGCAATCTGAATATACCAGTACTTGTGAGAAACGTCACAGATTCTTTAAAAAGGCAATGAAATGTACTTCTCGAAGCCTGCACTGCAGAAAACAGAACTTTTCAGTGAAGAAACTAAGAAGTATTTTGAAAAGTTTGAAAATAAGCCGATAAGCGAATCTGAAGCATTTTATTTCACTTGTGTTGCTGCAAAGTATTCCCGATATTTCGAATATTTTTCGCATTTTTTGCAGTGGAACAATTACCCTCATATTGAGCCCTATCATATTGCCTTGCCATAACTCGCTTCATTAACTTTCCCGACATAAATAAAACCCAAATACACGGTAAGTCTTTAACGGTCTGTCAGAGAAGAATTACGGAAATAAAATCAGGGAGCATAAATGCACGTCGTCTTCCACATTCAGGAACATGTGCAGAAAAACTACGATTCTAAACGATTCTCTTCGACAGTGACAAACTACCTGTTTTATCCCAGCAAACTTCATTTCCGTCTATTCTATTATCGAAATAATTCTCAGACATTCATTTCAAAGACGCACGAGCAAAGTAACTGCTGATTTAAATTCATGTGATAAATTCTTTCGAAGGTTTACATTTCATGATGTCGTTTAAGACAGTGAAAGCAAAGAAACAGCAACGAATTTGTGTAATTATTGAATAAAAAGGCCAAGAAAAGACAGAAAAAATCTTTTAGTGGATTATTCGCGCTGAACGATTATCATTTTTTGTGTCACTGTGCACATCTTACCTAAGGGGCTCTTTCTCAGAAGGAAATGGATATATGGTGATATTGGTCTTTGACGTTATTGTGCAAAATGAAAAATAAATTACAGTAACCATAGTAATCTGAGAAAATTATAGCTAAAATAGACTTTTGATAGATAAGGTTTATGCATGCAAAGTGATATCAGATATGCAAGTCAAGGCAGAGAAATGAAAAGTACATGAAACAGACATAATTTAAGTAACTACGTAAAATAACAGCCATGTGCTAAAACTGGTATATCATTGTACAACAGCATGTCTATCGCCAAAATGATGACATTTGTAATCGGCATATGGCCCTTAGCAAAGGCAAAGGTTCACCACTCCCTATAACTGGTACGCCGTCACCTACTACGCTCTGCGTCGTGCAATATCTCTGTGGCTAATCGCATCATCGGCTAGTTTGAGATTATTTAGATCCCAAATTAACAAACAGGCTGGCGGGCGGATAGAAATGTAATCTGCTGCACTTTGTACTAAGTACATCTAGAATCTAGTTTGAATTCACTTTGCAAGGTCTCTCAAAGCGGTAATGGATAGTTGTGAAACAAAGGACTTATCAGTAACCGACTTGTAGAATTATCACCCCGGGTTACGGCTTGAAAGTCGAAGAAACACACCAAAACACGGAAGCTTATTCCACAACATCATGCAGGAGAAGAAAACCACTATGTAATTCTATAAACGAACTTCAAATTGACGTCATCTTCAGGTTTATTTGGGTCATGTGACTAACTTTGGTACACAGATTCGCGTCAGATCTCTTGGCACACGAATCAATGCCATGGACTGTGGTGTACACAAGAACAAATACTAGCAAAGCCGAAGTGAACCAAACTGGTGAGACATAACATGAACTTATTTGGGATAATTATACGGTGAACAATGTCGATTTAGTCTGCAAATGTAACCTCATCTGCTTTTCTTTTTAAATTACAAACTTGTTTTTGTAAGTAATTTGTAATATTGCAACATTCAGCTAGTTGTAATATTGCAACATTCAGTTCACTCTTTTCGTTAGTCTAACACTTTTGAGGAATTTGAAAAATATAAAGATCCAATAATCCAAAATTAGTTCCAATTGTGTTACATATAATTTGCGTCATCAATTATAATAATTCGTAAATGAAAGTAACTGTATCTTTTCTGAATGTTTCAAGCCTTTAAGCTGCATTAAAGCGCCACAAACTTAGCAGTTATCGTGGTGAAGACTTTGATCTCGAGAACGTTCAGAAATGGATTAAATGTGTTTGATTGAAGTCAGAAGTTATTTGTGGTATCTGCCTTTCACTCTTATCGTTTGTTCGTTCGTTCATCTATGCCAGCCCTATTGTTGCCTATCAACATATTAAATAATCACTCATTACAACTTTCGTAACTCAACAAAAATATTACGAAAGAGACTATGAATGAGGTCCATGATTTACTCTTTGTACAATACCTTCACTCATTTAGTTAGAGCTACATTGAAGAAAAGTGGTCTCGTCATTTATGTGAGCTTTTAGAGCGTGAGCTTGTGAACAGTTCAATAATTTACGCCAAATAGTCGTTTCTTAAATTAGCGAAATCATTTTTTGTAAAATCTGTAGGCGCCGCCTTATTACAATTTCAGACGAATTCGACGACAGGTACGCAACCCATATGCTCTGTTATTGCTAAGTGAGTTACAATTTTTGACGTTTAGTGTACTAGGCTGCAGTGGCGCCTTGCCTCAAGTCAAATTACCAACGGTCCTTTTTATTGAAAATAAGCACACCTGGAGCGTGACCACATCAAAGTAGAATGCAGAACATGTTTACTGGAGACAGATAGATTAGAAATAATTGTTAAAATTTTATCATCACAATAGAAAGGCACTATTATTTATGTAACTTAAACTAGTATTATGGCTTGTCAATTCTTCAGCCCAATTATAAGATAAATCTTTGTTCACTGAATTTAGTAAATATACAAATGTCATTTAGGTCGCTATTTGAAATTTTTAACGCATAATTTCATCTGTCGATCATGGGCTCAAATTAAAGAGTGTGTCCGTCTGCCAGACATTAAAGTTTACCGACAAAACTGACACTGTTTAGAAATATTGTGTGTGATACGAGACTCGATTTCTTGAAAAGTCCTTTCGCTTTCTGATGATTTAATTTTCGACAGTCCGGTGGAAGATATTCAATACAAGATAAAATGACACTATACCACATGGGAGTTATGTAGCGGTTGTGAGAGGTTTACAACGGAACAACATCGGAAAGACGCATTTAGTATTCAGAGTTTGCTCAAGTATCCTTGTGGCTGTTTGATTGCCAGGTTTCTCAATGCAACCATGGAGTTAAACGCCGTGTCATTCAGCAGTCTCACGTCGAGTTCTCGTAAGGATTTTTCAAAAGCAAAAGTAAAGAAAACAGCGACACTTTAGAATGAGAGGAGAAACACTTGTGACACTTCTGTTAAATTATGTCGCAGGTAATCTTTTTGCCACTTTTCTATAACTATAAGCAAGGATTTAGGCAACCTAGAAAGGGAGTTTGCTTTAATCCAGCTGCCTATACACCTATGTTTCTGTATTGAATAAAAAGTTATTGTGTTACTGTTCACACGCTTGACTGACCATCGTAAACGAAGCAGTGAAGTAACTCTCATTTCTAAATAGAATCTCTCAAAGTTGACGTTTTGAACAATGTAGAGACTTCGAAAACTGGCAATAAGTCAAAACACGTTTGTTTCTAAGAAAAACAAACATGATAAAACGTCAGACCTCGCACGCTATTTTCCTATGCTAACAAAATTTCGTTGATTGAGAGACAGGTGGACAGATAGGCAGACGAAGACAGATGCACAGACACACAGACACACCTGTCAGACAGACAGATAGAGAGAAAGAGAGACGGACAGGGAGAGACAGACAGATAGGCAGACATACAAGCAGACATACACAGAGGGACGGTAAAAATCGGATATTAGTAAGTCAGACATACTGAGAGATAGACAGGGTGCTGTATTTTAAGTTTAAATGCCTTCTTACTCATTCAGTTCTTTATTCTTGGATATCAACAGTCAGAGAAACATTTAGAGGGGCGTAAAACCTCTAAAATTAACACAATGAAACGACAAAAAGAAAAAGGTAAAAAAACATTACAGACAAACTTCAGGACAAATTGAATATTTAGAATAACTTAAGAGTTTTCGCAGAACATGTACGAAAGTATTAAACTGCAAACAGATTAAGGAATATCCTTCATATTTTTGTGATGTTCTGCGCAAAAGCCTACATTAATGACAGCGAAATAGCTATCCCAGTCGGAAAATTAAGGTCGTAATCAGCAAAAAAATAATGAAAACTAGAAATAACACTCAAGGACCTTTATGTTTGTCTGTTTTGAAATCATAAATTATCCCCACTTATCAAGTAATATTCCATCTGCACCTGCTTATGGTGTGTATGTGTCTCAACTTCTCAGATATTGTAGGGCTTGTGATTACTACGCTGATTTTCAAATGAGACACAGCTTATTGGTATCAAAACTAGTGAGACAGGGATACACATCCAAAAGACTCGTGAGGACTTTCAAAAAGTTCTATGGTCGATATGATGACATTGTGGCCAAATATAACACCTCGGTCACTCAAATGATTAGCGACAGCATTCCTGGCTTTGACTTATAACAGTGATTCATATACTGTATCACTTCATACAATATTAGACAATTTTGGGACCAATCCTGACGGGTGTAGCATGCTAGCAGGGTACGCTTACCCATTCCGGACACCTGGTACCACCACTAACTATCAGTGGTTCAGGATGGTCCTACTTAAATTTGTAAATCTCAAATGTCCCATGGACCTGGTAATGTATTACCTTGAATGAAAATGATTATTGGACCAGTTTTATGTCATATTTATTAATACGTGTTCGCGTCCACTACAATATATACTATCTTTTCACGGTTTTTGACTCAATACCAACAAATGAATATGTAACATCCACACAGACACCGTTGATCTGAAGAATTGGTAGGAACTTATCTAATGAATTACGCACTAAGTCTATTCTCAAACTCCGGAACCAACTCTACCTCATTAGTGCGTTTTTTCCCTCTCTACCGATTTCTCTCTTTCAGAACTCCCATCGCCTATCCTTTGAACATTCTATTACGTGGATAAGGAGGGAATCTCCAATTTACAATTATTCGGTTTAATGACTCTTATTAGAGTGAATAATGTGGCCATATATCACAGTACCAACAACAACAAACCTAGTTGTATGACATGAAAGATAATGGTTGGAGTAAGACTTGATTATTTTGCCCAAGGGAAAGGAAACTTGCACCAGTGTTTATTGTTTCATTATAGTAATATCTGATCAAGGACAGCAAAAACCATTTTATTCCAAGCACAAATTCGATAATTACTTTGTAATGTGTAAGGTAAGTTAGGTACTGTAAACACACTCGTAGATCATTCAGTGTTAACGGAACCATTACATTAATTGAACTGACACGACGCAGTTCCCCAAGGCAGAACTTCTGTAATGTCCAGGATAATTCAATTCCATGTGTAATGTATGGATTATCAGAAGTTTTTCGTACTCTCCCTGGGTTCATGCTTTCCAGAGGTTCCATCAGTTTGCAGACATGTTTCACGCTTTTACGGCCGAAAAGCTCGTTTGCGGAAGTGGGTTAGCTTTATGCACTCCAACAATATATTTATGTACTTGTGGACATCAAACGCACTGTCTAAACACGTCGATGTATCTAGTCAGGTGTATATGACGTCAAAATGTTAACTCCCTTCCTCCGGAGGCAGGAAACTGTAGTTTATAGTGAAACATGGACTTTTGCGTCATTTGCTGGATTTTCTACCATGAATGACGTCAAAGTTTTTTTAGAAAACTTCCAAGACTTTATTATCAGATTTTTCGAAAGGGTATTTGGCCTTGTATGCTCATTTTAGTTCACGATATCACAAAGGAATGACCTAAAGCTAGGCTTTTGAAGAAAATAAAGAGATATAGTAAAGCTGTTGGTCCACACTAAAGACCCTGGAATCATAGTCTGACAAATGTCAACATTTACGACAACTTTTCCCGAAAGTAAACAAATTTTGGAAAGAAACTGAGGAAACAAACGACAATGATGTCTCTTTAAAAGGATAATATTTCAAAGTCATCGACAGAAGTGTTCGGGACTATTCAGTTTCTAATGTTGAATTAATTTGAGTTAGAATGAAAAGGAAAAGTACATTTGTCGACAATCTTCACAAACAACTACAGCAACATTCTTCTATACTGTTTTATACTCTACTGAGTGCCAAAAATATGTAGATCGCGTATGAGATATGCAAATGAGCTATATACGTAGCACGCATGTGCAAATGCAAAGGAGATAAATCTCCATAGCAATAAATAACTTCTAGAGGGCGTCTTCTTACAGAAAGGAAAAACCGTTTGAGTTCAAGGTCATTGCTGTTTACGCCAACTTTACCATTAAGACTGAAACGTCACTCGTTTCTAAACTGATACTGAGACTGAATATCAGAGGAAACCAGTCTGAGAATTAAAAACCTTCTTAACCCTTACAAGTGATACCTTTCAGATATTTGCATAAGGTCAGCAGACGGGCTTGTCCGCAGGGAAAGCATTGGTTTACTATTCCTTTATTAATATTGAGAGACAGTCTGCTTTTCGTTCTTGTGTTCAACTGGCGCAGTGTCGACGAGATTTACGCTTCCTGACAAAACGTGGACTATCCTAAGGGCTATTTCCTCTTGCACTCGTTTAAAGGAAACTAGACATCACAAATCGTTACACTTGGCTTTGACGTGACATACTGAAAGCACTCGACAATCGGTTCCTGAAAAGCAGTCACAGCAGAAAACTGTATCAATACAATAATCAAACTAATATTTTTTTATTTCACAGAATTAAAAGAGCAAAGAAGTAAATATAATATTAAAGAAAGACGGATGCCTGAGCAATAGTGGTAATAATAGTGATAGAATGATATTCTGAATGAGATGACAATTTGCACGGAACTTGGACAGACACCAAATTAATCATGCGTTGAAAATGTTAAAGGATCTTACTAAAATTCGTACAATGTAACACGTAGCTACGCAGTGTGAATTAATCAAAAAAGAGATAGAAAAGGCCACAATAAAGTCAATGAAATCTATGCTCAATGGAATGTAATAGTTAGCCATGGAATCTTTCTCTGTCAGTCTTTGTCCCTGATAACGATACACCTCGCCGAAAAGATTTCAATCAGTGTTCCGACCGGCGATTTGATAGAATAAGCAAAGGCGCAGTGGCGAACAGTTACGGAATTTCAACGAGAAAAGTCAACATTACAGCTCGCGTCACAAGTAAGACTGCATTACACAATCGGGTTTTAGATGTTCGGCGAAAACTGGGTGAAGGGTGTTTGCAATGAAATGAGGTCAACTGTGTCACCTGCAAATTTAGTCGTCAAAAGTAGTACTGTAACAATAAATACTTGTGACAGTAACAAGACGTGCACAGTCGTTAAGCTGAGCATTTACCATCAATTCTTGAATCCGTTACTTAAATAATACATGTACAAAGTTGAACGCATTTTGCGTTCCTTGTGTGTATGGGTGTGCACGTGTGTATTGTGCGCAAGAGGAGACAGACAAACAGACAGACAGGTAGACAGACAGACAGACAGACAGACAGACAGACACGGATAGAGACACTGAGACACATACAAAATGACAGACAGACATAGAAAGAGAGAACGAAAATAGGTAGACGGGTAGGTAGGGTTATTGATGTCATTCAGAAACACCAAACAGTAGGATAAGTCCGTGTGATGGTGTGTACGAAAAGCCCTCAGACTTCGGTAAATGCGTGCCCTTGCCATTTAATGGGTCACAATTCAATCAAGGTGACTCACATACGCCCCATGTTAACTCATTTCAGCCACGCTCGTTACCGTAGAATGTGAACGTGTACTGTCGGGATATACCCAGGTCTTGTCTTTTATAGAACGTGTCTTGCTTTATTAAGGCAGTGAAAGTTCCAGATCAATCTACACTTCCCTGATGAAAGTACTAAAAGTTAATGAACATGATAATGGTGTTGCGGCTTAGAGCGATGACTACTGCAATTAAAGAAGTGCAATTACAGGAATGATATTAAAATTCGGTGTTTACCCGAGGACAGTTAATTGTATTTCTACCAAGCTGGCATTCGCATACGTAGTTGTAAGTTGCTTTTTCTTCGTTTTCAAGTTTTCATGGAGTCTATCCACGAAGATAATCTCCAAATCACGGAGACAATCACATGTAATAAAACCTGAAAGCAGGAAGAGGCGAAATTAAGATTTAACAACAGGTCATTTTGACTTTTTGATTTTCTCATAACCTCAAAATAGCTAAAACCTACACCTTTTTTATCTTTCTTAATTCCTAGATCACCATAAATTCTACATTTCCCACTCAGAAAACATCGGCTAATGTTTCTCTTCTAACGTTTTATGGAACGTTTACGGTAAAAACCAAAGAAGTGCAATGCGATAGACAATTTGTAGCAAACATTTACGACGCCGAAACTTGATTCGATGGCAGTAGGGAACCCGGCATTTGTAATAAATTGCAGTAAATGGCGCTGAGAGAGACGACATGACCGATCTCTTGGACATGCTACGAATGCATTAACGACGCTCATTGATGGATCATTCGCAAAAAAAATAAGGAATCAGGTCAAGACTTTACACGCCGCGTGTAAATAATAAGTTTGGAAGGCAAAAAGTGTATGGTATTGTGCCAAACTGACACATCGATCGATAAATGATAATTGATCACCAGAATAGATAGAATTTGTTTGGAAAAGGAATAGGTTATGGTATTCAAATTTACTCAGTACAATCAACATTAACATGAAAAGGATGAGATGCAAAATGCTTCGCTCGGATGATAATCCATTCTTAATTGCATGCCAATCAAAAAGATATGATCGTGAAGCGCTGAAAAAGATAAAATGTCACGTTTTGACCTTCGTCAGTGAACACAGTGAGTAGCGAAAGGTATTAATATCCTTGCGAGCAGAGTTTACACTAGGTTCATATCAGGAGAAACATTTTCCTACGAAGAGCGTGTGGACCCTTGCGACGGACTCACAATTCACACCGCTCAAATTTACTGGTATTCTCGACCACGTGTTTTAATCCGTACATTCTATAAAAATAATTTGTTCAGATCTGAAAGCTCGCAAACAGTCAGTTTATTTGATCGCAGTGATAACAACAAAGCAATGATCGCGTAACCAAGGGATACACCATTGGATGACTTGAATATCTGTCTTTCTCAGTCAATGCTTAGATGAAGTACCCTATGTAAAGCGACAAGTTATGTGGGTCATTTTGGCCATTAATTTCGCTTGACAGTTCGACGGTTGTTCACGCAAGTGGCAACAGCTCCAAGAATCCTAATCTAGCGTTTGAACTGACTGAGAAAATTTTCTGCGGCAGAAAATTAATTTGCTGCCAACAGAAAGACCGAACAAATAAATTAGAGTAGCTTATCTTAAAGATGTTAGTTCATGAAACTCAAGAAAAGATCAAATTGAATTTAAGATGCCGAGCATGGTAATAAATGACACCATGGTCGATCTAATGCGGAAGATATTCGGAGTTAGTTGGCTCGTCTTTATACCGTTGATTTGCCAGCATCGCACTATAGAGGAAAGAATAATGCTCCCTGACACAACTATTTAGTAAATAAGAAAGCAATGAGATATGCTATTTTATGATCTCAGTCACTTGACATTGATTATCTATACACTGCTTGTCCGCCTGCTTCAAAGTGTGGTGCTGACAAGACCAGTGCCAGTTTCGCAGGACTAGATGAAAAAGAAGAAAATGTATGTGCTCAGTTCCGTCATTCGTTTATGCAAACAGTCGACAATAATCTATGACAAACTGCAAGCTGGAATTTCATTGTATGAATCTCACTGTACGCCCTCAGAGGGAATACTATGCACTGCCCCAAACCAAAGTGAAAGTGAGCGATTTATTCTTATCGTGCCACTAAAGGTAATTTCGGAGTACTTCAAATCGACGCGTGCACCTGAGACTTCTGATTCCTGCTGTCAACTGTGCAACACTGTGCAGAGAAATGCAACCTTTTACAAGACGCACAGCGTTGCATTCAGAAGACGGGGAAAATTAATGGTTTCAACAATGCCTCTACCACACCTCGCACTATTCAGATATTAACTTTTCTTTTAGATTTAAAAAGCTCTCGAAAAAGAAAGTATTTGATTTGACAACGAGTAGTAAACATTTCCTTGTATAGGGTCAGGCAAAGATATAATATGGTGTATGTAAGACTATGTAAATACACAGTCTTTCATTCGGCAAAGTTATCTGTACGATGTTGAAATTGGATCCTCACAAGTGGCACAGCTACGCAATAACAATATTCTCGAAATTATTTTCATAGAGCAAACAGCGAATATGAATCATTTTTTAACCCAGAAATACAACTTTGAATACATTTTTTGAAGGAGCCCGATAAATTTTAAACATCGTTCACTTTCATATTTTTGTCAATTGATCAAATTTTAAACCGGTCATAGAATGTCGCTGCTCCGATTTGAAATGTTGCGATACATGGCTTGAATTTCAATACGACTATGTTGGCGGTTCTGCTGTCTGGAAAGGCAAGCAAACACGCGGAAAACATTGCCGGCAGGGAAACCATGCAGCGTGTGAAAATTGAATTTGAAATGAGGTTGCAGTCAAGGGGACTAGCTTTGTGAAATTTCCCTGCATACGTTAAAGTTCGATGAAATATGCTTGAACGCATCTCGCAATCAGAAACCTAAATTTAAATTAGCAAACTGCTGAAATAGCCAACGAATCCATTCCCACAATAAGTGGTTTCAAGCAAAGGTATGAATAATCAACGGAGCGAATACTTTTCCGTTACAGTAAACAATGAGACTATACACGGACAGTGTTTGTATAGATTCTGTTTGTATCAGTTGCATAAAAAATCAATTTTCTTTCCAAAATAAAAGCCATCTGTAAGACAGATCCTGTGGTTCACGGACATTTAGCATTTTATGTTGATACAACTTCATTGATCGTCAAGCAAGTATCTGGAGAACATATTATATATGGAAGCATCTGCCGTATTAAGTGGGGAAGGGAGACAGGTGAGTACGGATCTTTAGTTAACGATATTTGGCAAAACAACTCGAAGGTTACTTTGAATATGTAGCCAGAAAGAATAAATTGAATGCATGTCACGTCTGTGTAAGAACGTCTTTGAAAAAGATTAATAGAGCACGTAGTGAACTGTTCAATCATTCGATATCTCAGATTGAACGTCCATCAACAATGCATCGAAGCTGATGATAATAGCGATGCCAGGAGTTGTAATTTCGGCGGGAAATATTTGATTAGTAAAAACACGCATCGTTTGGAATATCAACGATAACTTGGCCTGATGACGTTAGCCGTGGTATCATTCTGCTGTCAATCAAATATCCCTCTTTCGCCTTTCTCATGTAAACTGTTTATCGATGTATTCACCCGGCCGAGACGTTTTGAAAAATTACATAAGCTATCAGGGGTCGAAATTAACTTCTTCCCCGGTAGTCTACCAGGGCTACCATTTTCTGAAGGTGGTAGCCCAGTATCAATGGCTGGTAGCCCATGCATATTTTAGTTTAGGGATTTTTTTAATTAACAAGAGGAAAAAGCTATTTTCATAATTCTGCCCTCCTGGGCAGGATTTGTTAGTCATTTGATGTGAATACTTGCACACCTTTATTACCCAAAGGAAAATGTTATAATTGACGGCAGTGACACTTAAAAGTTTTGCGATCTATCATTGTATTGACAACCCATCTCATTCTCAGGGTTGCAGGCCAATTTCGATAGTCGTCATGGCAATGACCACCACCTTCTCAGCAGGGCTAAAAACAGACCATGGGCTTTCTGTAGTAGGGAGGAATTTGTGATTGATACATTTGATCAAAATGCAATGAGAATAGGTTTTCATTGGCCATCATTTTCTGTGCCTGTCATCCAAGTACATCAGTTGAGATATTGAAACTTTGTTGCAAAGTTCCATCTCAAGGTCGTCTTTGTAATTTGCAAAGCAAAGTCATAGTCTGGCCTTACTGTGTCCAGCTGGGTTCGACTGCATTTAGCTCGTCCAAAAGTGAAAGGCTGGACATGGCATTCCAAGGACTGACTGAATTTCATGTCCCAGGCTTTGGTAGTCCATGTGGGCTACCATTTCATGGAATTTGGTAGCCAAGGGAAAAGTTGGTAGTCTGTGGACGCGGGACTACCACTGATTTCGAGCCCTGGCTATTCTCAGATACGTCTCTGCCGTAATCTTTACTCTTGATTGCAAAGGCTTGAAAAGCTCCTAACAGTAGATACCGACAAATCCACTGCTAACGTTTAGGATAGGACTCGTTAACCCATCACAGAGAAAGTTATAATCCTCCACATGTTAGTATAAAGGGTATTAATTGAAATAGTGCATTTCTCTTCTGTTGGGTATACTAAGAATTCATATAACTAATGGTCGAGATTTGTAAATTAAAAATATACACTTTCCATGTTTGTGCAAACAGGCAGTGATGCGTGAATATATACGAATTTTGAATCATTGCTTTGAGAACTGACATATTGTGAAACTTAGAGAGGGACAATAGAACGCAGAAAGACAAATAGGCAGATATTCTGGCAAAATGGTGTAGCGACAGAGAATGAGAATCATATAGACACTGGCAGAGCGAGTGTGTGTCATGAGGTTCCATTGTGTCTTCCTTTTTGTTCCCTCAGTAAAGACTTCAACACTCTTCCTATCACATCGATGTACAACATGTATCATAATTGCATAACAAATGTTGACCGCCTCGATAGAGTTTACAGATAAAGTCCCGATTGTAAGACTTTGTATGCTTGGAATATAATAAGCCGGATGACTAAATAATTGTCCGCGCAAGGAATGACAAAAGCGGATCATCTCTTTTCATTAAAACATATTTCATACGTAGCGGTGTGCGCCTGGATTGACGCAATTTTACCCGCGCTCGTTATTTATTTCAAAAATCTAATCTCTGGATTGCCGCATGAGCTCACCAAGGAAGCACAATTTGCCGTATAAATGTGAGATGTAGCCCCTCAAAATTGAATTACGCCGGTAGAAGTACATCTGCCAGACTGAATGTAGAAATGGATTCTCTTTATTTCTAGCAATCAGAATATTGCCACTTTTTAAACGTTTAAATGTGTCGGAAACAGCGTTTTTGTTAGCACGTCTCTGGTTGTCGCTCTCAGCAAAATAATAGACAATATGGAGAGTGCAGTCAAAGACACGGACTTAAGGCAGTGTCGTCAGCGCCGGCGGTAGTGATGCGAGTGACTTAGTCGCTTTTCCGTCTGCCTTTACAGGTTTTGTCACTTTGGAGGAGCCGATACCTTCGAGACCGTGTGCCACTGTATCACTTTGCAGAAATGGGCTATGTATCATAGCGAGGTGTAAAATCGTGAATTTTGAAGAAGTGTGCTGACAGGCTTTGAAATGATGTGGAGTGATACATATATGTTAAGACGTTCCTCTTTACGATAGAAATAAATTAACAAGTTCCAAGGGTATATATCCAATCTTCTCCTGCTAGCGGAAACACCAACTGTTAGATTGAATACTTGAACATGAGATACTATTTCAGAATTCAGTGAACAGCATGCGCAATCTGCAAATTTCAGTCTCAGTGTTGTATTATCTCGGTGACCGAGTTATACGACCTGTTTTTGTATTTGACCCTCCCCCTCCGAGGGCATCGCAAAAAGACTAACCCGCTTAAAAATTTAACAAAATTAATAGGTTTTGAAGACTATACCAACGCTGCGCATCTTTGTACAAATATACATACATTAGAAATAAAACTTGTTCGTTATTAAGAACTGAGACAGATGAAAATACGAAATGCATCCACTTGAAACATATAAAGCGGTTTAAAAATCATCGTGGGAAGGGAATGTGATTAGAATACGAAGTTTTGGAAGGTAATAGTGATGTCGCGTGATGGCTGAAGGACGTGCGAATGTATATTACATTTCACTTATTGAAATTTTACGACAAGATCAGTTACATTGTGTCATGTTCGTCTCTTTTCAAGAAACAATTTATGTCTCCTTTCAAGTGCAAGAAACAAAACACACCCTGAGAGAACGCAGGGCGAGCTTGACAGGAACCAAGATGAGTAGTAAAACGATGACCTTGGTTCAACTACCGTCAGATACAGAATGGCGCAAAATGGTTTCTATCAACCTTTTTTTCCCAGACTGATAAACTATAAACGACCATAACCGATATTCAAGTTCTCTGCGTTACAAGCATGAACAGTACATATTTTTAATAGCTTTTAATGTCAGGCTCTGATGTCACATGTATGTGTTAGGAATGTTAATCACATTCTACATTTTATTACACACCTGGATTTTTTCCAACAATATACATGTAAATGAATAGAACGAGAGAGCACGTAACCTGCTCACGTATTTTTAGTTTAGCTTATTTACTTTTGCTAAGTCATTTAACGTTAAAGTTTGATCAAAAAAGAAAAATAAACAATGTAAAATTACATTTTGATGGTATCTTCGCTTGAACAATCGGTAGGTGTACCCGTTGCTGCAATATATTTCTATTCTTTTCATCTAATAATCGATTTTTGACTGTGATGATCAGTAAAAAGTCAATAAGCGAAACCCAAAATGTATGAGCGGGTGTTATGTAAAATAAACGCCTTGCCCGATGTGGTCATAACCTATAAAATAACCGGAATCAACATTTTGCATCGAAAATGGGAAACCATTCGTCGAGGAATGCATATAGAAGCTAATAATGTGCATCCACAAAACCCACGTGAATCCATTCTTTATGTCCCCTAAAATAAGAAAGTAGTACATTTCGAACCGACATACTTTACAGGGATGAACATGGCGAGAGGAACTTTTATATTTGACTTGACCATTACATCGTTTTGATTGGGTTCATTGTATATAGCCTGGAGCAACAATGGAACAGCGGCTCAATTAAACGTTTTCACTGGATATATGATATTATTGCGGATCACTCATAACGGTGCTTACAAGTATCGCAAAATGTGAAAACCGCGTATTTATTTTTTAAGGGGTAGAGAAAGATGATTTCCTTGCTTATGTAAATGTTCAAGTAACGATGGCATTGGTAGATATTGACTGATGTTATCAATGTCGTCACTTTTTTTTTTAATTTTCACATTAATGATACTACTATACACAAAACGATGCCAAAGCAAACGTGATATTAGCAGCCAGCAATCCTGTGGAAAGGAAACAAAGTATAAAGTTTTTATCAATCACTGATTTTCACTCGGATAACCATGCAAAAACTAGTGCACCGTCAATTTATGGCTATTGACGCATTATGAGTAACCACAGATGACATGCAAAGTTTACCAGATATGGTTATATGGAAGTGTGTAGTGATTGATTCACTCTAATTACAGTCTCCCACTCAATTCCAAAAGACACTCCTGACAGTATATTTTTAAAGCAAAACCAACCATCAGATTCTTCTATAGTATTGAGCATTCCAAATTTAATTCCATTTCCGCGAAGCTTATTGACGCTTCTACAGAATGCCAATAGTAATAAGCAAATTGTAACTATTGTTCAGAAGGGAAGAGATAGAGTTCGATATAGCTCTTGATACAGACGATATCGGATAATTCAATGGTCAAAAACGTGCTTTCGCGGTTTGAAGGCCTTGAACGATGGAAGATAGATATTGGCATGTTGGGATAAATAAATAAGATTGTAGCTTTGTAAAATTTTATACTTATCAGCCAGTACTAAGAGTCGAGTGATATATGGCAACGGAAAGTTAAACCAGTGAAACCGTAGTTTTAATAAAGTCATCAACAGAGGGAACAGAATACCAGTTCTCTCTGTTCAGTAATACGACAGACATATTTTTGCTATTGAGTTTGTAATTTCTATTGAAAAGGCCATCGCTCTCGATATCCTCTATCATTGCTCTAAAGACATTTTATTTCATTCGCTATTAAATCTTGACCTGTGAATGTATATGAGTAGTCGTAACAGAAAGGATGATCCTACACGGTAACACTTTGGTATGGCAGCCTACCTTAATCTATGAGATTATTTCGTGTACTCGAAAACAGTTTACTAAAAAGCTGGTCTTAAAGAAGCAAGTTTAAAGGAACGCAGGCCGAAAGGTCGTAACAGGGTGATGATCTTAGATAGAGCAGCCTAGCCTAATCCATGAGACTATTTCGTGTAACATTATTTGCTAAAAGAAGCTTGTCTTAAAGAATAGTGTATGACGGAACTTATGCCTAAGAAAAGTGGTCATTAACTTTTATCTGTTATCGACTTATCACATTTCTTTTTATGTGGTGCAGTTACTCCTTATAGATTAGAAGGGAATCTGTTTTCAGTCATAGAGTGGACTGTTCTCATTGCAGCCACTAAATACGTTCAACTTCGAAGTTTCGAAGATAGTTTTTTCCATTCTGTTAGCTTTTTGCTCCAAATTTGCTGGACGTGATCACACGTCGACGATAATTTCGAGAGAAACAAAGAAGCTCTATGTCGAGACTTTCTATAAATTAAAGTCGGAGTTGAACCGACACAGGGCTCAGACTTAACTACGTTAATACACGATATAATTCATGTCAGTTCCTTCCAAGCGGTATTCGTTATTTGAGCTCTCTGGTGCAAATAAACATGTTGTTGACATCTTGAATGCAGCCTATTAAACCACGATCTATTGGGAAATGCATCTTAATCATTATGGGCAGTATACATTGATTGTCAATGTATAACACTCGAGTTAAATCAGTGGGGTATACCCATGTGAAATTAAAAGCTTGGAGAAAACATACAAAGCTTTCAGTCTAACTTACAAACAGAACAAATGAGAAAAACTTTGCCACGTTTTCTAGTACCGATAGTAAACGTATATTAAATGAGCTTACGGGTAGACGGGCAAAATGTAAATCCTGACGTATAATAGAACGACGTCGTTTTAGATCCTCATGTTGTCAAGCAGAACGCCTTTTTAGTTAAAAAGTTTGTTTTAAGGTAGTATGCGCCTACAAAGTGAAAGACTTAAAATTTTGCTCTAACTTTCCGCAAGCCACATTTCAACCATTTATTCAAAATCAAAAATAAAACTGGGGTCACCGCGCAAATGTTGGTACTAGAGGTACAAATTACCCGATATTTACCGGTATTTGGGTCGACACCCCTGTGTTAACTCTGTGGAGAAAAATAAGATTTTGAATTTTCAAAAAACTAAGACGGTGAAAGTTTGACTTCAACAAGAGCTTTAAAATGAACCCTAAAAGAGGTAGGTCAGAAAAGAATAGTAAATTTGAGAGTCCGAATATCTTTCCCCTAGGAGCATTCTACCTTACATATCAGTATATTTTGTTATATTTTATCATATATAGTTGAAAAAGACAAATACATACGTTAGACCAAAGCAGCAAAGCGGGTAGAATGTTCTTATCAAATGTGAACTCAGTCTGGACAACAGTCAGTCGTCAACAGTGATTTTCGATTACAAATAGAGGCACAAAGTTGAAAAGTGGAACTTAAGTAACATTAGAAAGACCAATGTATTTGATAATCAGAACAAAAAAACAGGAAAATATAAAAAAGCAAGCTAATAGAGCTTTAGGAATGTGCTCTTTTTGATTACTAAATCACCAAAATTCAGGATAACATCTGAACAAATGCCTTTGAAAGGTAAAACTTGACGAGTATTTTATCAGACTTTTATCGCTTGTCAGCTTCATTTCAAAGTAAGTATGAAAACAATATATGACAGGTTCCCATAGTTGCCACCTTGGGATCAAATTCCATTTTATAAATGGATACAATTCTAGGCATCACTGTATCATTTCATGTCTATAGTCATCATCTCAAATTCAGAGCGTACAAAACGACCATTGCAATAAAATGCACAATAAAGGAAGTATGGGACGAGTTTAAATGATGAAAAATATACAATATTTTGTTTAAGGTATTATGCGTCCCGAAAAGAAAGACTTATCAACTTTTTCTCAAACTTTCCTAAAGCAAACTTTCTTCCAATCTTTTCCAACATAAGGAATAAAAATCAGGGTCCACTGTGTAAATTTCAGTAATAGAGAAACAAATTACCCAATATTTCAAGACATGTAAAATTCAAAATGGCCGCCTCCCTGTGTTATCTCTATGGAGGAAAATTAAAATTCCCGATTTGCACAAAACTAAGCCGAAGAGAACTTTATGTATCCATAAGCTTTTAAATGAACCCCCACAAGTGGTAGGCCTAAAGAATATTGTAAACCTTTGAGAGTCCAAATAACTGTGCATTCTTACCTAAAGCCAGGGCAGAAATACTGAGGTCTATTCCCGAGGAGTAGCAAGTAAATTAGCAATCCCTGTAACATTTATCGAAAAACCAGAAACTTTACTACTGCCTCAATGATTTTCGTTTGCCTCTGCTGTGCTATTTCGGGTGTTCTGAGGTAATTTCATTCTTACCCACTGATTCGACGCACGACTGATGATTCGTTACTTTCGAAGTCAACCGGTCCAATGATCATGGAAATCACACGTAAAAATCACATACGTTTGACGGGTCATTTGACGGGTAGTTGCAAGGCTCTTGCAACCAGCGACCCGTGTTCTTATCAAAGGCAACTCGTTTTGCAAACAGGTGTGAGTCAATATTCACTCGCGTAAATGCTGGTTCTTCTTACGCAAAGCAGAAACGTATTGAATATGTTAGGAATTGTACATCACATGCACTGCAAGTAAATAAAATGTTTTAGAATCAAATTCTACAGTCCTGTTATTTGCCAATTTCAAAAGTGATCGTTGTGGAATAGATCATTATAAAACGAACGCAAGTTTTAAATGGAGCATATTTTTTCATCCAGTTTTCCCAGTAAAGATATCTTGTAAGTCCTGTTATATATTTAAGAGAGTTGATAGAGTTATGCTAATTATCTACCCTAATCAGATGTTTTGCTAAATTAGTCTATTGATGTGAACTTAACTACGTTTGATCGAGGCGTACTGACAATGAAACATTAATTTTTATTGCATCTCATTTGCTATTGTACAAAATGGTGTTGTACACACGGGAGGACACATTAACCTCAATGATTGGAGTGTACAATAATAAGTTCTGTTTGATCGAAAGCTAAAGGTAACCTTAGCACCATGTGGAAGTTGGAAGGGTTAACGTTACTAAACTTGTGTGTAAAATTCCCCAATTAATACGCCTACAGTAATTGTATTTATTCCATGCAGTCTTGCTTGGAGGACAGTGTGGGGCAAAAGCGGGCCATTCTAAGGAATGACCTCTTGACCTCCTACACAGGTGGCACTGTATGAACGTTTGCAGGAGATAAAATCCTTACTTTTGTAACTTTTTATTTGTGGCGTTGTATTGAACGTAAAATTCAATGCTTTTATTAAGCGGTTTTCGCACTATCAGGAAAAACTGAGCAATGAAACCACACTGCCTGTACTGAGCATTGGATCTATATTTCGCCTTTACTTATTAATTACAGTGATATGATGTATGCCTGTGTTAACACATACCTAGATGATGGTACCAGTTTCTGACTGAAAGAGACATAAATAATTACATGAACACATGCTATAATGAATAAATATTTTCAACTTTCGGGTGTGTCCTGTTGAGTTTTAGACAACACGATAAATTTCAAAACAAATTCATCCTGGTACACATATTGTTACTTATCTGATTCAGACTCGTTTTCGGATCCAACATGATAGCTGGTTTCACACAGAGGTTACCCTTAAAGAAAAAACGTAACGTACGTATCCACTTTCCATTTAAAAAGTGAAAAACTACATGCATGCTCTGTATCATACAATATTGTGTAGTTCTCAGACTGTTGAAAGTGCAAAAACATCTGGGAATTCCTAAGTTGTATTTTCTTTGTTCTTTCAGTATTTTATTCCATCATGTAATTTATATCACAGCGTTATGATAACATATTAAGAATTTCAACACAAGAGGAAATAGAAAAAGTACAGAACACAGTCAAACACAGTCAGAACTAATAGTGGATGATGCATGGACGTCAGGTCATAAACGATGTTATTGTTGAGATGGAATCATCACGTCCTGCCCAGCGTGTGGCACCGTCCGTGTATCAATTTGCTAGTCACTGAGTAAGTGGGAGGTGGCCAAAGTCTGCAGACGTAGGTCATCGATACTTCAAGATACCATTGGTCACGTAAACAATTGTAACAAATTCGTTCACGTTTTGGATTAACTGTATCTCGTAGGTTACGAGATCGAATTCGTTAAAAACACTGGATATACTGATTTAATAAATACGTCATATTCGTGTACAAACCCATGCGTTTTGCCACACAAAACCACTAAAACGACGAGATATGCCGTTTTCAGTATAAGACCTATTTTCAAAGGTTGCATTTCCTAAAGGCAGAATAACTGCTGAATATATGAGTTCACTTATTTTGGCTTTGCAACAAAATTTTGTTGAGTTTATGCATAATACAAAATCAAGAAAACCAATCTGAAAAATGCGTTACAAGTATGGATACTTCAGAATACAGTAAATACATCTGATGATTATTACAACCAAAAATATGATGAGCAACGAAATCAAAATGGATGAGCCGATGTTTCAATGACCTGGTATAGAAAAAGAGTCGGAAAATGTACACTGTTCAATTGTAGGTCAGCGCATACTTTCAAACATTTTTATGGGTGAAATCTGCTTTCTCGCAGTTCAAACTGTTCTTTGGCACTCAATACACTCTCGACACACAGACTACTGAAATGTAAGTGGACCGTCGCAAATGCGTTAGTGTACGACCTCTTAGAGCGAGGAAAATTGAAAATTTCTGTCGCCGAGCGTTGGCCGGAACATTGTAATGTATAACAGACATCTTGATGAGTTGCGGCTTGCATCAGAAGGAAGTTGCCCGCATCCCTTTCAGAAAGAGACAAAAATGAGACGGAACACTTCACATTGTGATGTGCGATGCGCTTGCTATTATGAGCTTTTCACGTCTAAAAGTGAAATCACACCATTATCTTCATGTAAATAAGGGTCAGCGGTCTCAGTCAGAAAATGTAACAACTTAGCCGGCTATTGAACCACTCTTTTTTGGGATTGGAGATTTAGCCGACTGGTTCTGTCTGTGGCCTCCCAGCTAGGCGACTGATGCCGTATGTTGTGGGTTCGAATCCGATTGAAAACTTTCCGAATTGTATCAATTATAAAATCAGTTCGGACAGAAATTTGCCAAATGATAGAATAGTCCAGCTGTAGAGTCAAAGTTTTACAAAGTCCATTTTGATGTACCTTTGATGTGGCGCCGGCCTGTCTTCAAAAAGACGCCGATTCTAGTCTTAGGTTTCAAATTATCGTCGGAGCACAGCCAACGGAGTCCCGATCTTTTTGTGCAGATTGCGTGAGAGGTCCGCCACCGGAATGAGAGCCTTACCGCGACAAAGCACCGGCAATATCAGAAGTCACTCTCCAAGTATCCTCGACTTCCTCCAAGGAACGCTCTTCTGTCATATACACAACTTCGTCAGAAGAAGTACATTTATTTTTAGCTCACGTGTGTAAACACGTGGGCTAATGTCATAGCGATGTCTGTCTGTCTGTCCGTGTGTGTGTGTGTGTGTGTGTGTGTGTGTGTGTGTGTGTGTGTGTGTGTCTGTCTGTCTGTTTACACGATAACTCAAAAACGCCTGAACGGATTCAAGTCAGATTTGGTACACAGGTACAAAATGCTACTTGCAAGAACTGATTAGATTTTGGTTAGTGTGGCTTGCATATTAATGAAGTTATGCAATGTTGTTTTTTTCCGTACAATGGTTTCCCTATGGAGACGGTAATGACAGTGTAGACATATATCAAGAAATACTGCACAAAATTTCATGAAACTTTTCACAGATGACAATCTAAGAACATTATGATGATACTGTGAGTGTCATGTCAATTATCTGCTCATTTGCATATTTAATGAACTTTTGTTATTAGTGAGATAACTCTGAAATTCCTGCACCAAACTTGATGATACTTGCAACAAATATTGATCTGATATATATCTAATTATACTTAGAAGCATTAGAGAGTGTCAAGTTAATAAATAGCTCATTTGCATATTTTATGAAGGTTTGTAATTAGTCATATAACTCCGATATAACTTCACCAAATGTGATGAAATCTGCTGCAGATACTGATACAACAGATATCTAACTGTAGTGTAAAGCATTTAGTAGTGTGAAATTAATTAAGGGTTCATTTGCATATTTAATGAACTTTGTAATAAGTTATATAACTCTGAAATTACGGCACCCAAGTCAGTGAAATTGGGTACAGATATTGTTTTGATAAATATTTAATTGTACTGAGAAGCATTTGGCAGTGTCAAGTTAACAAATAGGTCATTTGCATATTTTATGAAGTTTTGTAATTAATGATATAACTCCAAAATAACTGCACCAAATGTGATGAAATCTGCTGCAGATACTGATCCGACAGATATCTTATTGTGGTGTAGAGCATTTAGTTGTGTGAAGTTAATTAAGGGTTCATTTGCATATTTAATGAACTTTGTAATTAGTGATATTACTCCAAAATTACAGCGTTAAATTTGATGAAACTTGCTACAGATGTTGATCTGATAAATATCCAATTGTACTGAGAAGCATTGAGCAGTGTCAAGTTAATAATTAGCTCATTTGCATATTTCATGAAGTCTTATAAGTAGTCATATAACTCCGAAATAACTGCCATCAAATGTGATGAAAACTGCTGCACATACTGATAGGACAAATATCATACTGTGTTGTAAAGCATTTAGTAGTGTAAAGTTAATTAACGGTTCATTTGCATATTTAATAAATTTTGTAATTAGGTATATAACTCTGAAATTACGGCACCATATTTTATGAAACGTGCTACAGATATTGATTTGATAAATATTTAAATTGTGCTATGAATCATTGAACAGTGTCAAGTTAATTAAGGGTTTATTTGCATATTTAATGAACTTTGTAATTAGTGACATTACTCTAAAATTACAGCATTAAATTAAATAAAACGTGCTACAAATGTTGATCTGATGGATATCTAATTGTCCCATAAAGCATTGAGCAGTGTCAAGTTAATTAACAGCTCATTTGCATATTAAATAAAGTTTTGCAATTAGTGATTAAACTCTAAGAGTACTGTGCGAAGTTGAAAAAACTGCTCCATATAGTGATAACATATATCTCATTGTTCTGTGAAGCGTACTACTATTAATGAACCTGTTGTAAAACACGTGAGCATATTCAGTTCATATCTGGTTACGTAATCAAATTTAGGTTTTTTCAGCTTACCGCACCTAAGTACAGAGAGTCGTTTTCTTAATGTCATCCCTACTTGCTCATGTTTGGCTCAGAACGTTTTACTTTGATGTATCACATCAAAATGTGCTCAAAATTGGTTACTGAGAGACAGAGTAGAAGATAGAGAGGGAGAAGAGACAAAAAAGGGAGAGAGACGGGATGCAAAAAGCCGATAAATTTGAATAATTTTTAATATGATTTTGTAGTCTGATCAAAGCTGACATGACTTTTAGAAGACAGCAAAGATATGGCCATAACTCGTCGGTAATATAATATTATTTTGGCAAATCATATAAAACTAATGTTGATAAGATTAAGATTGCTATTTTGACATTCAAAATCCACAATTCGTTTTCAGAATGGCGTTTTAGATGTATTCCATTTGACCTCGGGAAAACAAATATTCATTACATCAGTGGCATTTTATCACTGGTATCCATATAAAGAATGCCAATCATTAAATTTCACTTGGTTGCCAAGCAAAAAGGGATGTGTTACGAATATTGGACGGTGCAAATGAGTTCACATGGTTCAAAAACATTTGCCGTATGCGATTATATGCAATTAAGAGGTGACTGATAAAGATTAATTCGCAACAAATGTCATGAATATTGGGTTGCACCATCACAGGATCATCTCAAGAGGATCTCATAGATAAGGGAAATAGATAGAAGGCATTGAGGGTGTACGATAGGGGAGGTAACTGAAATATATCTTAGCAGCATTTTTGAATGTCAAATTTCACTAATTCAAAATTACTTTGTTATACTATATCTGGAACAGTGCCAGTCAACATAAATTATATAAAAATGCTCGGTCAGCACTCAATATTCATCAATTGTTGCCAATGGCAGAATCGTTTATAATAGGGGTTCTCTGAAAATCAACCACGTTGCAATAAACTAAATGTCTTCAAGTTTGGCTGAGTATTGTGCACAAATTCATGAAAATCACAACAGATGTTCAAGCAATTTTCAGTGACATCACATTAAAAAGTTTAAAGGGACACAGTTGTCGCGTTCAACGGTCGTATGGGACCCATACGACCAATGTTAACACTGTATCCAAGGTACGATGGTGATTGATGAAAGTCAAACCATGTCTGTCACAATATACATCGTATAATTTAAATGTTGGAGCTATGATGATGAGGTGCATCTAGATATTGTGCACGAAATACATTGTTTGTAAACAAGAAACTCGCACAGGCACAGTTCCGACGACGGCTTCCCTTTAACATCTACATCATTTAGGTTGAGGAACATTGACAAACAAAACACCATATATACCTCTTTGTTCTGAAGAAAGTAAGACCTGCTGAGCGGCTAACGACACAAAAAATATTAAAAAGCTTTGAAACCGATGTTATTGAAAAAGAACGGAGAAACGAGTCGTGTTTAGATGCCATGAGGCTCTAACAAAGGCAACTAAAACATAGAAACAAAATGGTCGATAAGTGTGTTTGTTAGGAGGTGGAGTGCGATATTTTTCACACACGCGCTGAAAAGATTCTCCCAGTCTCATCATTTTTCATAACTGTAAGGGTTATTGGTTTGCAAGATTAATGGTAATAGCAACCAAATAACGCCCACTCATGCATCTCTAAAATCGACATTTATCTTAAATTGCGCCTTGTAGGTGTAATGGTGTCGAAGGCCGAATATTGATTTAGTTTAAGACGTTGCTCTTCTCGTCACAAATCTTGCTGCATCACGATTTCTTTGTTGAGGTGGCATCTCTCACATTTAACGCCATTAAAACATCAACAACTCGACAGCCATGACTTTCATTCACAGTAATTCGTCAAGTACAGGAAACACAGACTAAAGTTGTTTTTTTACAAATGCTTGTCATATTTACCGCGTACACGGGCAATGTGCATCCAGCGTGGATGTCAGTAACCCTAGAAATACAAAATCCAGGATACATCAAACTTTTATGACTTTCTGATCATTTTTCACGCTGGCTTTTACGACACATTGGCTCTTGCGGCAGATAATGGCTGATGCATTCGCGAAAAAACTTAAATGTTTATCACACCGACCCAGATATATTGATGTTTGCTCCTGTTGGAGACAAATATCACATCTTTATCAGTTGAGGACCCATCGCAAGGAATCATCCAGCTGGGTGAACGTTCGGCACTTTATAAGACGTGCAGTTCCTTGGTGATGAGTTTTTCTGAAGAGCAATTTATTGCCGCATCTTAGCTGCGTTTATTGATTTTCTGCTCAAAATAAAAAGCGTCAGCAGGAACAAATCTTTACTTTTGAATCACTTGCGAAGGGTCATGAGAAAATGATGAAAATAAGTTTTTCAGAGTATTTTTGCTCTAAGTGATTTTATTCGTTTTGATTTTCTACACCGAGTCGCAATTCTGAAAATCGATTCGTATTGTGAATAATATTTCAAAACGTCGTGGTGAGGGGTGGATTTCAGTTCGCGCTTATGATGAACTACGAAAAGTGGCATAGTGGTTGCCGATGCAAATGGGTCGACAAGCGGCAAAATGATCTCATACACGCTGCTTGCTAACCATCGGAATTCATTTACCGATGCTTGTGACCTCTTTCGCTGTAAAATAGAGTAAGTGGCCTCATACCGTTGCTTTCTCCTCCATCACAAAATTGTATAATTTCTAAAAACGTAATTTGAAAGGAATGTCTCTTGAACAGAAAGCGGTATTGAGTGAAATCTCTTCAATGGAACTCACCGGCGGGTCGCTCGCATTAAATCACACATGCCTCTACCTACAAACCACATGACTGCCCTCAATACGAAAGCCATCTTGACTCTCTCTTGCGGGTGATGAACAAGCACGAACAACCAATAATCCACTGAAAATGAATTGTTATTAGAACGAATGGCTGCTGTAATTTTGACGATAGTTACTTTAGGTCAGAGGCACCCAAGTTGTAACTAAATTGAGAGAATTTGATGTTGTTAATAATATTGTAACGTAAGCTACAGTGACACTAGAATATTTCATAGAAAACTGTTCTAATTTGGTAGTGTATTTTGAGATAAGAATATTTTCCTTATCTTTGAGTCGATAAGAATGTTGAATAATTAAAACGTTGATCCGGAATGTAAAAAAATTCAACATAGCAATGACAGACAAAATCATAAACAACAAATAGCATTTGGATAAACAAAATACGTAAATCAAAAATTACAAACTCATTAAATGATGGCGGTATATGAGTCTCTGTGAGTTTGTTAGAGTACGTACTGTTCGCTTCTGGATGATATATATTTGTTTTAGGTATGTAATGTGAGCGTTCTCAAATTTTCTATCGCATAAGAAATACTGTAAAGGAATCAATGCTATGATCCACACCCCCCTCTTTAATAAAAATAATGATTTTACCATGTATTATGCCCCAACCCGAAAATTACGAAAGGTAAATCATTCGAGCAAGGTGTGGAAGTATGGTTTAGATCATACATACATACATACATACATACATACATACATACATACATACATACATACATACATACATACATACATACATACATACATACATATTAAGCTAGTATATATGCGCCCATCTCGAAAGTGAAAGACAAACTTTTGCTCACACCTTTTCTCTACTTTTCTCTCTCAAATTCAAGATTAAACATTTCAAAATCAGCGAAACAAAATATCTTAAAATTACCATTATTAGAAATTCGAAGACGCAGCCATTCTTATGTTAACTCCTCGGGAAAAATTCCACTTTCGATTTTCACAAAAATTAGCCAGTGAAAACTGTTACTTTGCAGGTGAGCTTCAAAATGAGCCCCCAAAAAGTGGTAGACCAAAAAAGGCACATTCTACATGTACCTACAGTGTAATACCGCGTTTTTGAATTTGGCTTTTTGAACGTCACTTTAACAAGATTATGCCATAGAATTGTGGTATCCTTAATGCTCAATGAAAACAGTCATATGCACCAACCTGCATGGCGAGCGCAGGGTTTGTTGTTCTATTGGGCGTAAGAATGGTAATGACACTCTTTTAGTTTTTTTATGACTTTGAGCTATTACCGAATACTGTACATGTACATGTTCACTAACTGCTTTAGTCAGCCGTACTATTCAGTATGTGAACGAGGCTGGCTGCAGCAGCTCACTGAGGCTTCACCAGCCATACTGTGTAGCCAGCAAGGGGCTGTGAGAGAGTCTTCATACAAGACTGCTCGAATCTCAAAGTACGCTCCCCGATGACTCAATTTTGTTGCTCATTTTGCTCAATAATCCCGCTTTAGAATATCATTACTGTATTGTAGTGCCATAAGCTGATTAAGTTGATAATGTTAACACCGAACACCCTCGCTTCAGCAACTAACAGTATGACAGATGTTAAATTTATCATTTAATCCGCTTATAGTGTCCGCGAGCAGATTTGTCAATCATTGCAGATGTTTGTCACGTGACACGACAGTGGTCAGGGGTATGAAGGGCATCTATGGAGTCTGCTGTGGTTTGTCTGTCGTCACTATCTATATACCTGCACTTGACAATATTTTTATGATCGAAACTATCTGTATTTATATATTATTCTGTTTTATTCACTATCTTTATTCATTCATTCATTCATTCATTCATTCATTCATTCATTCATTCATTCATTCATTCATTCATTCATTCATTCATTCATTCATTCATTCATTCATTCATTCATCCATCAATCCATCAATCCATCAATCCAAAGCTTTTTGACCATCTTTGATATTACTTTATAGGATATGTTTGTGTGTGTTTGTATCTTTAAAGGCGCCCTCAGAAGTGCGCTTCATTTTACCTTTATGAGAATGTGGTCCAGTTTCCTTCAGGTAAATTATCTCAAAACGTTTGATTCATGTCACGTCATTTACGTTTATGAGGGGCAATCATCAAAAGTCCTGGTATAGAACGCTGTATATTTTCTGACCAATCCACTCTACACGATACATTAATGCAATGATGTCAATATGCTTCATCACTCCCAGCTCATCATACACCCTCCATCGATCAATGTGTTCAGAAATATTTTGGAAACAAAAACGAGGCCAACAGATGACTTTTATGGAGAGCAGGTGTATTCGCGAAGGGCGAAAACGCTGGCGAAGTTTAAAAGCGTACACGCTCTGAAAACCAATCACTCACACACCGTCGGCGTTGCACTTCGTCTACGCACCTAACTGATGTGATGAATGGAGGGAATCGTTCTCTGTGATGAACTAAACGCTAATGATTTGAAATATACACGCTAATGTCATACTTTCCGGGGCATAGAATTGACAGTTTCTTGTCACAAGTGACATTACATTACGCCCGACGTGACCAACAAGATGGAGAAAAGTGATCGTTCTTGATCTCGGTCAAAAATTCCCCACAGGTTCGAATTTCATCGTTGAGGAAATATAAAGGTGAAGGGGCACGAACCATCGTAAAAATAAGTAGATATGGTTGCGGGGATTGTTATCCAAACACACAACACCCACGATGTTTACAATATTTCCTGCTAATGGGAGTGATTACGCCTGCACAGAACCCTATGAGAATATTATCGTGGATGACTGCTAAAAGAAAAGAAAATGGTGGACCCTGACGATTATCAATACAAGGAAAATGACCCAAACAAAAGATCATGTGGATTTGCAGTTCTTCGTGACGATCCTTTGGGGTTTTGATAATAGGGAAGTCCAAATAAGATATGGCCTACGAGAATAGGCAGGTCAATTTAATACATGACGGCCATGCATACCCGGTTTGGGCAGATGTGTTTTGTCACCTTTGATGTATTGCAAATTCTGATAGATTAGACTTTCGTGCGCGATTCCCTGTGCATGAAAACCACTTCCGTTAACCTCTATTATCATGCACCGCAGAAGCCGTATTAACCCTCTGGTAAAGGGATATTGAAATATGCAAATTCCGCGTTCGTGGAAAATAATGCCTGTAGCGTATGACCCTTGGCAAATAACCAAGTGACCCAAGCAATCCAAATGGAAGATCAACGTATCAGACGTGATTATGAATAAATAATTCGTACCAAAGTTGTTCAACGTTTGCAATGATCCTAATGAGAGTACCCGTCTATTTGACGCATAGAAATAAAACCACATAGACATGAACAGAAAGTGAACATACACGGACGGTTTCCAGTCTTAAAACAACAAAGTAATGATTCATGCTAAGTCAACACAGACATTTATTTTCCTTTTAATAATCCCATGCCACCGACAATTCATGTCAAGATTTGAACAATGCGTGCGGTTGCCAGCGACATTGAACACAAACTCTTACCCTAGCATTGATTTATGCATGCACTTTAAACATTTCTGTTATATTAGGATAGACTTTCACTTTGACGTAAGACAAAAATTCATATGAATCATTCAAAGTTACAAAACAACAATTCTGCGCAAGATAGTGCCGTTTTCATGTTATTTATGTGTTTCTGCATCGATCTTAATTTTTTACAGCTATTAAAAAAGCCGTAACACAATTTTTCCGCCGTGCGCAAGACCATTGGTCCTTTTAACAGGTGATTAATGAATTCAGCGTTCGAACAGTCGTTGCCAGGGCAACGGATGATAATTATTCGACTCAAAGGGTGAGCGTACCTCGTTTTGGCGAAACGTGTATCAGTTCAGTTGTGATCGCGCTGACAGAACGTGGCACAGAACTAAGCGTTGACATAACACGCTTTGTTCCGAGAGAGATAGCCGAAGAGGTTTTCCTCTGTGCGGCGCCCTGTGTCGGTATTCTTACGGCTCTACCCGTGCCTTCCGAGTGTATCTGTTGTCAAAAAGTCCATCACCAAGTCGCTGTTTGACATTCGTTTCGTGCCCCGTTCTTCTATCTTTTGAACTTGCATCATGGAGTGGTATCCAACGACAGATCCGTTCATGGATAATATTACATATTACAACATGTCTACGACTGCCTGCATGTTAGACTCGAACGTCCAGTATGCCATTGGTATTTCTATATCTATAGTTGGCATGATTGCGAACTTGGCGTTTATGTACGTAGTCGCGCACATACCGACGATGCGTACAGTTCTGAACTCTTATCTGGTAAACTTGGCCCTGGCTGACCTATTTCATCTCGTCCTGCATTTCACAATTTGGATGAATTATTTTCTAGATGGTTTTCAGTCGTTAAGCGTCATCGAGTACTGCGTTATGATGTTCTTCTCCCGTTTGTACCAGTATGTGTCGCTGTTCACCGTAGCTGTGCTGAGCATTGAGCGATACCTTGCGATCTGTAAGCCGGTAATGTACAGGGACGGCATGATACACCGTACGTACTTCATTTCAGTCATGATCGTGATAATCTGGCTCCTGTCGTGTGCGATATCTTCCGAGGCGCTCGTCGACTGTATATCGCCGGACGACTTCAGAGCACTCGTGGGACGAATAATATTCCTGTTCACCGTGTTTTCTCTCATCGTTGTTATATTCGTCATGTATAATCTTATTATCTTGGCCGCAAGAAATTCTTCCCGCCCTGTCCTAGCTCGCCGGAAGGAGCGGCAGATCATCTGGATCTGCCTGGCCACATCATTGCTACATTTTCTATGCTTGTTACCGGTCGTGCTTCAGACCTTCCTCTACATGACTCAGATTGACGGTACCGTACCAATAGTACTCACCGACGAAATTTTGTGCCTGTCCAACATAAGCTCTTATTTCTTAGAGATCAATTCTGCCGCGAACCCTTTCATCTACAACATCCTGAGCTCGACATACAGGCAAGCTTTCAACCAGGCCTTCTTCTGTAAAAATCGAAATCATCCTCACGGCGGAGGTGCCAACTTACGCCATCTGATGTCCGCAACGCGTTCAGTGTCTACGCGTAATCCAGCTAGCACGGTACTCTCGCCAAATTCTCACAATTCAAAAGACGTATGTTCGGTGTAGTTACTTCTTCTCCTCCGTAAGTCGCCGAGCATTACCCGATCAAATAGTTTGTTGCACACGATGACTGTTGTATCAGATGATGACATATCTTATTCAGATATTTTTGCACCGATTTACTCTCATCTTGGAAATGTCATGTATCTTGAATATACTCAAAAGTCACATTTTCCACCCTATTTATTTCCAATAAGGAATAGTTCTAACTTCACACAATCCATCTTTATTACTAAGTTGTTCAGACTTCACCATGGAATAAGTGTATGACAAATTGGACTGTAAAGTCGAGGCTATTCTGTGTTCATTCATTTCCACTAGAGTTGCAAAGAATAGGAGATATGGTTGGGTATCCAGTCTCCTCATCGATATAATACTTGCGCAATCGACGTCAATATTTAGTTCTTCGCTTGCTTCATTATTTTATGTTATTATGTTACCGACTTGATTAGGGGTTCAAAGCACGGATATGGAATTAAGAAGACATTTCTTTTCGTTAATTCGCCGCGAGAGTATTCCTCATCCTCGGGTGTCCTCGGTCTTCACCGTTGTGTTGGCGCGCAATATACCCAGAGAATTGGTCGGCGCCTTTCTGCGGAAGAGTGGACGTATTTCGTAAGCTTTCAGCGGAACTATGAATATAATTTGTTGAGCTGCGAAATTTCGGCGCTCCCTCCCGTTTCTTGAACGGTCATAATAGACAGTGCCAAACTCAACAGAATCTCTGGAAGTGTATATATGGAAATCATTACTATTAATAGATACTTGCCCGGAGTTTCACCGTGTGAAGACAAACAGTTGTGTTCTGGTGCATTTGGCAAGTATGACGTCCATAAACGATTTACTTAAAACAAAGCCTCTGACCATAGATTAGCATAGTTCTGGTTGGCTGCTTCGGCATCGTTCTGTGTCAATGCAATACGTTGGTGTATCCCTCCGAGTCCGTCAGTGTTCGCATTGAAACTCTATACTTTCAGCGGAAAGTTGTTCTCAAGTCTCAATATTATGAATGCAAGTCATTGACGATAACAAACTAATGCGAATCTTGAACTATAGGCACGTGGTAATGTTCAATATATATCATCTTTAATGCTTCGTTTGTCTGACATTAAAGCTACTTGTTTCAGGTTCACGGCACTACCATACGTTTCTCTTTACCATATCAGACAACGTTTATCTTTCCAAAATACTTATCATTTTAAAAGTAGAACACACCTCGGGGACAGATATTCGGACTCTAAAAAGTTTGCAATATATATGTTTTTAAAACGTGTGGAGTAAACTAAGTTTTCACGGTCACAATCTGTCAATATCAAAATTTGAATTTTCCTCATTCAGCCATAGGGATAAGCCGGCCATTTTGAAGTTCAAATATCCATAAACGTTGGATAATTTGTTTCGTTAGTACTCAAATGTGCAAAGTCATACCTGATTTTATCTGGTTTGTAAGCGACTGGTTTAAAGTTTTCCATGAAAAAAGTTTGAGCGAGAGCTTACAGCTTTTAATGGTGATGTGCGTACTGTAAATCAAGCATACATGAGAGTCCAGCATGCCAACATTTCAACTCTACCAAGAAGCTTTTTTGAATTGTCTAAACAAGTTGAACGTTTTGCACTATCAAGGAGATTTCCCATGTGTACGTTTATGAGCTTCTTTGTCTTTTAAGCTCAACGAATCTCGTCAAAATCCTGTTATCTGTGGCGAATATATACATCAGAACTACAAACATTGTGAATCTATAAGATAAAATTTGTATCGTCACAGAAGAACGTAATGCGGATGTATTTTGGCGCAGTTAATTGTGAAGTCAGGATATGACCATGGCTCTACTCTGAACAAACCTTTAAGGGCGCACTCAATCTACAACAGAATAGGAAAATGGCTTGCAAGATTGATGTGATAAAAATGGCAAGAGAGAGAAAGAAATGAACGATAGAGAACAAAACTTTTAGTACCTCCTGGAAATCAAGAGATGGAACTTATTTGGATTATTTTAGGATGAACCATACTTTCTATAACGCAACATGAAGTACAGGTGCGATTTTGGATCACACATTTTAGAAGTACATGGTGAACCAAATAATAAATACCGTCAAATGCGAGTTCTACGCCTTGTCGTGAAAGATGTCACGCATGTCACTCTTCAAGTCTACAAGGAAGATTCGTTTGACGTTGGACATCGCGTTTCTCGTTTGAAATAAGCACTTTGATTCCATACGAAATATAAGGAAGTTTGGTATATATCATTACTCTGTATTTGATGTAATTTATGAATATATATATATATATATATATATATATATATATATATATATATATATATATAATATGTATGTATGTATGTATTACTATTGTTACCAGTATAAACCAGTTTTATATTCCCACTACAAATTTGTTCCGTATAGTCAGCAAGGCTGGCTACAGTCGTATCAGGTTATATCAGACCTAAACATTCTGATACAAGCTCCCGATGAGTGTAGCCAGCCTTTGCTGACTACGTGAAGCAAATTTGTAGTATTAATGTAAAACTGGTTTATACTAGTAAAAATAGCAATTAACTAGCTCTGCTTTCGTATCGAGCGCTGTACTCAACGTTATCTTGAAACTCACAAGCGTATATATTCATACATACACACCACACACACACATAATATATAATAATGTATGTATATTCATACACACATACACACTACACTACACAACACACACACATATATATTATATATATATATATATATATATATATATATATATATATATATATATATATATATATATATATATATTGAGAATCTAGGAACTTGTAGTTGTCACTTTAGAGGCCGTTTCATGCGCTAAGCAATCATCAGAATTTGCCTGCATTGACAAGCAAACCGCGTTTCGAATATATATATATATATATATATATATATATATATATATATATATATATATATATATATATATATATATTAACAATAGGTGTTCGGGTTGTTGTTAACAAACAAAGATGCATATCTCTTTTGGAAACAGTGTTTGCAGCCTATCGGCTACATGTCACTGATACCCTTGGTAACCCAATTTGACGTACGCTTTACCTTTTTAGTCGACGTACAGATTTGCCTTTTAGCAACCTATGAAAGAAAACGCCGTCTCCGACTGTCTAAACCGAAAATGTAAAGCTTGCTCGGCAGGGATGAATTCCATATACATGTAAGCTCCGTTTGGATTACGGGCAATGAAACGCTTGTGGATAAAATGGTCAGTCGAAAATCGGGGCAGCGTTAAATTGTAACATGTTATTAATGACTATGCATTTGGTAAGGTTGACACACGATAACTGAACTGCCAGATATCTCCTTAGTGATGTTACTTTCGTTACATTGACGTTTCTCAGGTAACGCCAAACTTCATTCAATAGACATAAGAAGTTGACGATGAGATTACTCAAACCTAACGGTAGCCTATCCGAGGTCAGTGCGAGCCAGGTTTTATTAAATCAACAGTGTAATAAGGTACAATATATCAAATGTTTCAATGAATGATAAGTAAGAGTGACACAATAATTATGAGACAGGATACAAATATTAGTATAAACTCTTTTGGATACCCTGAGTTGACTAAATATATTAAACACTTGTGACCTACTGTGAGATATTATGTATTTATCTCACAATATATGTTTTAATCTCTAATTGCACATTCATTTCTAATGTTTTAACAGTTTAGAACACAGAATATATTAGTGGTATTTGTGAAATTTTAAAGCTTTAAATTTGGATTAAATCAATTAAGAATTTTACATTAATAATTCTATATATTTAAAATACCGTATTTTGATTTTTTTCGATTATTCTAATAAAATTTCTCTGAAATTGTTGTTCATTGTCAACCAAACTTTGATTTTAGCGGGAGGGTGCACATGGCCTTTCGCTACAGCGATTAAGAGGTATTATGAACGGGTGATAGATTGGGATACCTCATCCACAAATGAGGGATACCATATTGATTCATTTGAGATATCACATTGATTCACCGGGGATACCATGTTGATTCATCGGGGATATCACTTTGATTCAGTGGGGATATCTCATTGTTTCACTGGAGAAATCACATTGATTCATTCAAATCCCCAATCTCAAAAAAGAGCGGTTCAATAATCGAGCTTATAGGTGTTACAGTTTTGACTGTGACCTCTCCACACGTTGTAGAGTTCAGAAGCACTCACGCTCGTATACTCACTATCACACAACGCACGCATACTTCATCGAAGCAATGAACACATCGCTTAAACTAGGCGAAAGACAGCCTCGGGGACAATTCTGTCAACCAGCAGAGCTATATTGATTTATAGGGACTATCATATTGATTCATTGGCGATGCAATATTGAAGTATGGGTAAACCAATTGATTCATTGTTCATTTGGGTCACCGTGCAGACTGTACATTTTAGGCGCGATGTCCTCCGTGTTTTCGAAATCTTCATGTCTTTCTTACATCTATATACTTTTTGTAGGTGTGCTTTCCCAGATTATTATTGGTTGGTGAATTTCATCGTTTTGTTCTTGAGTGACAGCAATCTGCCGGAGAGATAAAAACAATTTAATCTACAGAGAGACAGAAACGTCCTTATCAACTAGCAGCATTCTCTAACCTAAATGTAATTCAGACTCTCGTTGTTTATCACTAAGGTCTACAGATTTCGTCTGCGGGTACAGTTTCAATTTCCTTTTATTGGAGTAATGTTTGATCCTAAGTATAACATTCTAATTCAGTGAACAGAAGGGTTGTATCAATTCAATTTAAGACAATCGAAATGTTGTACACTTTGTATTACAAATCAAAGGTTTGCGTATCTGTTTCCATTACCAGAGAGATTAAATAGAACATGACTGGACACGTCATCACTTTCTCCGCACTCTCATCACGTTTTGATGATGTAACGCAATGTTGTTTAGCATTCGTTTTAAACGTGAAAGGTTTCGTTCTCTTTTCTTATGTATCAAATTCGTGGAAGAATTTTGCTACCGGTGCGTTGCAGACTTTATTTCCAAAACTGATATTCCTTTCATCGTTTATTGCTGCGCACGTTATTATTGATTTCCGTTAAATTTTGATACTCCGAACAAAGCCGATGTACCCCCTACAGTGGAAGAGCAGACAACGGCAGACGTCGCATACAGCTGCTGATAAAATTGAGGTTTCTGAAATCACCAATGATATTTTATGACCATTAATTTATATCATTTTGCGAATACATATTACAATTTCAAAATTTCAAGTTTTTGTCACTCTGTTTAAACGGATAATCGGTCAATGTGACTGAGAGAGTAGACTCGTCTCACATCGAATACGCGCCAAATGTTGACGCCCTGGGGATATTCCTAATATCTTCATGCCGGATATGCTGTCAAGTTGAAAACATGTATCCATGTTGGTTCCAAAATCATGACAATTGTTAGCGATTTGTTTGAAAAATTTTGGGAATTTTTACTTTTATTCTGTTGCATGTGGAGGTTTTTGTAAAGGACATTTATTTTGTTATCGACCAATGTTTATGGATTTTTTTTCGGGAAAAAGTAGCTAATTAGGACGGTACACTCCAGTTGAATCCTTTTCTATGGGAGAATCCTCGGGGGGTTGACGCCTATGTCACTCTATATTGCCTTCTTGCTATGGGCGCGATCACATTGTAACACCGAGAAGGTTTAATATTCGAATTGAACAGCGAAGAGAAATCCCTCTATCAACAAGGGAACTGTGCGTAATCGATGTACTAATTTAAATGGACGGTACACTCCAGTTGAATCCTGAATTTCAAAGTAGAACTTTATTTAAGGTAAAGGTTGGAAGACTGCTTTGTATTTGAATACTGATTTCAGCGTGAACTTTTTTGAAGAGGTCTGAGAATATATTTTTAACTAGAATTTTTTCCTAGCCTAAAAGTCACCCTTAAAACTTACATTTTCCTTTGAATCCTACTCCAGGACTACTTTAATTCACTCGAGCTGTGCTGATAATGCGGGGCTTGTTACCAAAGTACAGCAGTGCATACACGGATGCGTCAAAGCACAGCTTACCGCCCAATGCGTAGCCTGGGGTGATAGCTACCACCGATGAATGCATCTTTTGCTGCACTTTTGTGAGAACCTCATTTCTGTCTTGCCTGTACATCCTGTTCTCTAGATAACGCCCCAAGAATTTAAAAAACTCATTCTTCTCGTAATTGGCATTGTATAGTCCTTTGCAGTTGGACACCATGGTTAGAGCGTTTTCTTTTCTAGCAGTCGTACAAAGTTTCTTAAAATATGACAGCATTTTGTATCGTCAATTGTGTCATACAGTGCGAACACCAAAAATGGTGGTGATCCTTTACGTGTTTTGTAAATTATTTCAAGTGATCTTTTTCGTTGCGTTTTTTTTTATGATAGCCATATATTTTTGGGATGGTCTTCTGTCAACTAAACTTCTTTGTATTATTTTTTCTATGATTAACTTTGCTGTTTGATAGTAGTTACTGTGCAATAACCTCGTGGCGCCCCAAAATCATATATCAATACTACATACATGTTTACTTGGATTTCGATTTCGCTTCGTCTATTGCATGTTTAATCAGCTTAAACGGTGAGGTATTATTTAGCATAGTTCGTTCCTAAAGAACAACTTTTCTTCGATCTAATTCAAAGTTATGTTATTACTGACAATCAAATTTTAGTCATTGCCACTGTATACAATGCATCTTTTGTACAACGTTCAAAGTAATATTTCGAATGTTATTAAAGGCACACGAGCAAGGCAACTTTTGGAATTATTTTCATGATTTTGTATTTAGATTAATAAAATTAGTCACAGAAATGTTCTTACTCAGAGATGTTTATCATGTACAATTATCCACTGAGTGGGACTGCATGGGGAGGTTTCAGTAAGACAAATAATAAACGGGTACCGCACCAAAATATGGCCGCCTCCACACAACTACATAATAAACAGCATAAATGGTGCATGTATACATTTGAGTCTTTACAAATACAACATGGTGCAGCCCACTGAAAGGATGTGAAAGGGAATCACTCCACTTTCTCATAACATGGCAATATTTTGAAAATGGCTGGAAATTTCAAATGAGCATAAATCTGTTCAATTTCTTGCCTATTCTGCAACAAGCAAACATTGTTGAGGCGAAGTTAATGACTATATTGTTCAATTTGCAGATTGCAATGAATATCTGATGAAATTAGAGGTAACTTGAGGTTGGACAAATTTCGCAGAGTTACAGCTCATGGGCCTTTAAGAAGAACAAGGCTTGAAAGAACATGTACTTGTTTTAGGGCAGAATTATCAACTCAGAGTGATTGTAATTTTAATCAGGGAATCTCGATTTCGGGGCACATTGGGAAGAAATGAAACATATTTATCAAAGATGGCGCGTCAATTTCCCTCCATTGGTTGGATAAACTATTGTAATTGCAAAGTCAAGATAAATTGGATTTGTACAATGCTACCGTGAAAACGTCTGCTGCATTTATCGCTTCACTTTACCACGACATAGTACAGTGCACATAAGAGGTGCTCGATGACGCTTTGGTACGGAAGAAAAATTTCAATTTTACAAAATGCTTCGGGTAATCCTACTGGCTCGAAGTGGATGTTATTTTCCTCTCTGCTAAAACCTCATTGCGACAATTCCGCTGTGTATGCCTTCATATCACCATGTGTCGCGTAAATGCCGCCGGCTTCTTGGCCATGCCGTCACCACTTTGATCTTATGTAATAAAACTACCGTTTTGCATACGATTTTGAGGCAAAATAGGAATCTTATCACCATAAATATTGTTGTTTTGACAAAGCAAAAGTAACCCGTAAAATCAAAGTAACCGTTCACAACCTTTGCAAGTGACACACTCTCTATCTGGCCTAGGTCGTTATAATCGCATTTTGCTGTCGTAGAAAGTATAGCCTATAAAAAGGGTTTGCGTAGCCGATAGAGCTTTCTATCAAATAGCACTTGCATGCATTCGCATAGACATAGACTTATCACATTAATCATGCAGACTTGACACAAAGCACGTTTGGATAGCCTTGAATTCATTCACCACGTGATCGATAATCTTTGAACAAGAGCGAAAAACTTAATGCATGTTGTTGTTCAGCATGCTATATCTAACCCTTTGGCACTGGCGATGATGAGTTCGGATATTAACACAGTTTCGACGTTGGAAAACGACAGACGTACCGTAAAAATTGTCGTTAATTGACTTAATAGGTTGTAGAAAACTTGTCAGCGACTTTTAACGATTGACAATTTTCACTGTCATTCAATCACTTCTACCTAATTATTTCCTTTCCTGTTCAGATACGTACAATTATCCCAATCTCCTGATGTTTCACTTTGGTCTTGTGATTTCCATTTGACATTATTCTTTTAAAATTATCCATTACCACTTGGTGTAAAATACCTTTAACAGACGACAAGTCATTGCACTTTGAAAAGAGGATATTGGACTTGGATAATTATCATATCAATTTTTTCTCTTCATTACATAGTTCATCTATCTATCTATCTATCTATCTATCTATCTATCTATCTATCTATCTATCTATCTATCTATCTATCTATCTATCTATCTATCTATCTCTATTATTTGTCACTCTGTCTTGTTGTTTCTTTGTACCGACGCTGTCTAGATGTTAAGGTCTGATCGCCATCCTTGTCCGGACGGTCTCATTTCCAGTCATTCTGTTTGTCTCTGTGTAATATGTCGTTTGTTCTATTTATTGTTACGTAATTTTTTCCCGCTCATAGCGGTACAATGACCCTATTTGTCTCCTGGTGGTAATCTCTCCGAAGTACTCTAACGCCGAGCAGGTTTTATATTCGAATTGAACAGCATGGAGAAATCCCTCTATCGACAAAAGGGAACCCGATACAATCTATGAAGTGACATAAAGTAAGAACTCCCAAGTTGAATGCAGGCTTTCAAAGAAGAACTTTATTCAAGGTAAAGGCTAAAGAGACAGCTTTATATTTGAATCGTGATTTCAGAGTGAACTTTTTCTGAAGAGTTCTATGGATATATTTTTAACTAGGAATTTTTCTTAGCCTAAAAGTCACCCTTAAAACTAAAAACTAACATTTTCCTTGGAATCCTACTCCAGGACTACTTTAATTCACTCGAGCTGTGCTGATAATGCGGAGCTTGTGACCGAAGTACAACAGTGCATACAGGGATGCATCAAAGCACAGCTTACCGCCCAATGCGTAGCCAGGGGTGATAGTTACTACTGATGAATGCATCTTTTCCTGCACTTTTGTGAGAACCTCATTACTGTCTTGCCTGTATACCCCGTTCTCTAGTACCGTCCCAAGAATTTAAACGCTAATTTTATTCGAGATGGGCTTTGTATTGTCGTTTGGACTTGGACACCATGGTTACACCGCTCTCTAAGTTTTTTGGCAGTCGTCCAAAATTTCATAAAACGTGAAAGCACTTTGTATCGTCAATTACCTCCTACGGCGCAAAATGACCATACATTGGGGTTATTCTTGATATGTTGAAGATCTTCTGTTAAGTAAGCTGCGCAGTATAGTTTTTCTATGATTCACTTTGCTGTTGGATTATAATTACTGTGCAGTGACCCTGTGGCGCCCCAAAATCACATAACAATATTATATATCTTGGCTCTTGATCCCGCTCTGTCTTTTACAGGTTTCAGGTAGTTCGTTTCCAAAGAATTTTTTTTCTTCAATGCAATTTGAAATTTATTTTGCAACAATAACAACGGCATTGTAGCACTGTGTCTTGTCTAATGGATTAGTACTAGTATTTCAACAATATATTCTTTCAGGAGAAGACGGCTTGAAGAACATTTGCTTGTTTTAGAGCAGAAATGTCAGAAGTCGCAGTTATTGTACTTTGAACCCTTTGAGTGCTGTAATTTTTCCCACCAAAATTTTACTCTAACATTTTTGCCAATTGTAGGAATTTTTCTGTATATTTTGATAATTTGACCAAATGGATATCACACTTCATTGGCTACAGGTTTTCATCAAAATTTTGGCAAAATAATGAAAAAAATGACTTGGTTATATTTTATAAAGGCGACAAAAATGACTTTGGCGCTCAAAGGGTTAATAAGAGAATCTCAATATGACGGCACGTTTATAAGAAATGGAAATTTTTTATCGAAGATGGCGCGTCATGTTCCCTCCATCGGTTGGATAAACTTGCAATTGCATAGTCAAGCTGAATTGCGTTTGCGCAGTGCTATCGTGGAAACTTTTGCTGCATTGATCGCTTCACTTTACCTCGACATAGTACCATGGCGATTTAGTAATGAAGACATTTTCAATTTACGAAAGTGCTTTGGGTAACCCTACTGGCTCAAAGCTGGTAGTATTTTCTTTTTCTACAAAGAAAACCTCACTGCGACGATTCTGCTCAGTATACCGTCACTATACGTGTTGCGTAGACGTCGTTTAATTCTAAATCATGCCGTCACCACTTTTGGGAACAAGGCTGCAGGTTTGCATATAACATTCCAACAATATAGGAATCACATTACTATAAACATCGTGGGTTTGGAACAATTTGCAGAGTTAACCGTAAAATCAAAGTAAACGTTTAAAAAATTGCCAGTGATACATTCCTTGTATCTAGTCCACGTCGCTTTTATCACTTATTGCAGTCGTAGAAAGTATAGCCTCGTGTAAAGGACTGGCTAGCCGATAGTGCTTGCTATCAAAAGGCACTTACATGCATTTGCATGAACGTAATGGGAACTCTTTGATCTGTACTGTCGGTTTTTCTGGATAAACATAACCTCAGTTCTATATTTTTCGATTGTAGACATTTGCAAAGTAGTTAAACGTTATACTTAGTATCATCGTGACGGTTATGAAGTCTATCAGCTCAACACAAAGTGCATTTACCTCTCTTTTTACGAATGATGGTAGGAGTTGAATTGTCCAAAGGAATCACAAATGCTGAAAAGGCACTAACATTTGGTAGACTTATCTCGTTAATCACGCAGACTTCATACGTGACTTCATGCACTACGTGATCAATAATCTTGACAGAGGAGCTAGAAATTATGAGTTCAGATATTAACAGAGTTTTGAAATTGGAAAACGACAGATGTACTGCAAATGTCGTTAACTGACTTAATATAGTTGTTGAAAATGTGTCAACGAAAATTCATGACCGTCATTGCGTCCTTTGTAGCCTAATCATTTTCTGCTCAGACACCTACAATTATCTTAATCTCCTGATTGCTCATTGCGGTATTGTGATTTACATTTGACATTGTTCTCTTCAAATCGCCACTTGTCACCCAGTGCAAAATTACTTTTACAGACAAAATGCCATTACACGATGAAGAGAGGATATTGGGCTGGGATAATTACCATATCAGTTATAATTGTACATCATTACCACGTACATCCATCCATCTATCCATCAATCCATCTATCTATCTATCTATCTATCTATCTATCTATCTATCTATCTATCTATCTATCTATCTATCTATCTATCTATCTATCTATCTATCTGTCTGTCTGTCTCTCTGTCTGACTGTTTATCTACCTACATGTACATACCTACATGCCTGTTCATTTTTTCTCTAATTATCCATCTATTCATCATCTGTCTGCCCGTATGTCTGTCTCTGCTAGACTGTCTGTCTTGCCAACCTTCAATGTATCTGCTATATATACAGAGAGATCAATCCTCAATCGATATTTCAGCTGTTTAATAAGAGCTTTTTTCAATTATTTGTCTGTCGGTCACTCTGTCTTGATGTTCCTCTGTACCTACACTGTCTAGATGTTAAGGTCTGGCCAATATCTTTGTCTAGACGGAGGGCCATCAGCACTCTATTATTTGTTACCTAATCATTTCCTGCTCAACCACGCACAATTACCCTAGTTTATTTAATGATATTCAATAGCAGTCTAAAAAGTTTAATTTTACATTGTTCTCTTAAAATTACGTACTATCACGCGGTATAAAATTGCTCTAACAGACGACCAGTCATTAGAGGATATTGAGCTTGGATCCTCATATCAGTGATTGCTCATCGTAGAGTCATTACCTACATTAGTACATCTATCTATCTATCTATCTATCTATCTATCTATCTATCTATCTATCTATCTATCTATCTATCTATCTATCTATCTATCTATCTATCTATCTATCTATCTATCTATCTGTCTGTCTGTCTGTTTGTCTGTCTGTCTGTCTGCTTGCCTATTTTTATCTATCTCGGTACCTATCCGTCTGTCCATCATCTATGTTCATCTATTTGCCTGCCTGCTAGTCTGTCTGAATTACTACCTTTTTATATATTTGCCATACCGATTAATCCTCCTGGTATTTCGGCCGCAGCATGTTAAGTACAGACCTGGTACATCGAAATAAAGGCTACAGATTACGTTCTGTGACTTACAAGTACGAAGCTGACCATGCTTTGCCCTAAACTTCCATTATGTCCATTAGTTATGCCTGACTACATATCAATCGGCTGACTATTCGCTTGAGCGAACAGCTGACTATCACAGGATATTCTTCCTTCCATTTATTGTAACGAGCTTCGTAAACACACGTTCTAAGGTCACCAAATGCTCAGTCAGTTTAAGTAAATTCATTACAATTCAAAATTAGAAACCGTAGTTTCAAAAGTCAATCCAAAGGTTTTCATGAAAAGTGATAATATTTGTTGTTATTATTTTATTATGCAATCATACAAACAGATCAGTCTACGCATTTAAAACATGGAAATATTTCTTCAGTGTTCTATTTGTTCGATGCACCATCCATAGTAATCTACACTCGACTGCCTCGATACTGTGCGACTGCAGATCTGATGTTTTTCATCAGTGAAAGGTGAAAACTCCAAGAGGTTTTATTGTTTATGATTTATTTCAAAATTATACAACAAAAATCTGATTTTTGGTCGGGATTTTCAAAAAAGGAATTCGAGACTTTAAAAAATGGTGGACGGTCTGTCATTGCTGTACCGAAGAACATCGATTGTCATTAATATAGTAGGTTTTGCACTATGACTCAATTTTCCGGTCATGGTTTACCGTGGGCAGTCATATAACTTTATCTATCAAAGGTACAGTCAAATCCAGAGATGAGATTTACAGAGTCGCAGATGTGACTGATCTTACACAAAGAAAACATTGCCTAAGAGATTTTATTTTTTGGTTCGTAAGATAAAGAAAGTCGGCAGTTACAGGCCATCTCAGAGCAGTTACAGGCAATGTCAGACATCTAGCAAAACTATGGTTTTGTTAGATGTCTTTGAAGACGCTGCTATACTTGGACGTTGAAAAATGATGCCCTTAGTGATTATCAAGGTTATTAATTTCTTATCGAAATAACAAGTGACATCATCCACTAAATAGCGGTCCAAATCACAATGATTTCAATTCAAGTACCAAAGGTCACAGTGAATTTTCATGAACAGAAAGAGTTCACATATCCGCCCCTCAACGTGCTGCATATGGCAAGTGCACACCTATTTGTATCTGCCATGCTGATTATTCCGAACACGCTGAACTTAACTCGAGTGCACAATGTTCCTGGTGCTACTTAGAAGGCCAGTGTAATACATTATGAAAACATTGTCTGTTCAGGCAATGAAAATTAACGCCAGTATGGTGGATGATAGAATAAGAGATAGTCTCTGGGACTGTCAATTACAATGGTACTATCAAGGGAATGCATTAATGTCGTTTTCACTGGCACTCTCGCTACTTTCCAATTAAGGAGTTCATGTCTTTCAGCCGTGCTAAAACTCTCTCAGCGCAGTTTTGAGTGAGGGATTTCGATGTTGTCGCCGTAGACGAAGCAAATGTGAATAATAACGCACAGATTGTTCAGAATGTGACTGTGTCCTGAATTCGAGAGTACTTTTATGAGACCCAAGTGAGGTGTCATACTGTTCTTGGATGTTCGACAAAAAACAGACTGGAGTTGGGAACCGCGCATAAACCAGAGTGCGTCAAATGATTGCTTGGTGGTGATCAATTGTTAACTATCCCAACCATGACACTACAAAGTGTCTGCCTCGGCCTCACAACCCTTTGGAACGGTCGATTAAGCTAGTAAGAAGAGATTTTAGAATCAAATTCATGTCTTTCACAGCTGAGTGATACATTTGAAAGAATATTCCACCAATTTCTCAACAGATAGAAACCCTTCTGTAATTTGGTCAATACATGATGCACTAATGTATCTGTCCTCGATTATGCTCACAACAATGTGTTTCCAATCAAACGAAACCGGGTTAAAATTTCCACAATCGTTATTTTTTCCATTGCACCGGATGTCTAGTAATGGCCAAATACAACCATTATCACTGATGATAATTGGATACTGGAGAAATTGTTCAGGCAAATTACACGAACGTATTATTGTCGCAGCACTTAGAAATCATTTTGTGTCATGGAGAGGGTACAAGCGATCAACTTTCAAGAAACATAATTGTACAATCATGTTGTACATTCACCATCGCAATGAAATATTACATATCATAATATACCAGCATATTCATGGTGTAACTAGAGCGATGTGATTGCTAGAGATGTGGAAAAAATACTCTATATTCGTCATCTAGCACAATTAGGATGTTTTAATATTTCACGCCGGAATTTAAATGTGCGAAATGGTATAGGAATACCACGGGTTAACCACTCGGTTCTGACCCGTTCATTCTATACGTGTACTCCATACATGGACTGACAATAATCTCGTGTTCACCCATCGCTGCGTGTAAGTATATTGCTGCATCAATAACCAATGTGATGTCAACGCTCTGACCACACATCTCCAATGCATGGACCAGGGGAATAAATGTATCTGATTATAGATTTTCTTCCATCAATACTCGATAGAGAATCTTGTGTGAAATCAAGAAATAGTATATCTTGGTGTTTTTTTCATTTGTCTTGTACAAAATCTGAAACTAACGTTCAAAATACCCATGTCTTACAAGAGCACTGATTATATCTCATATTATGTCGAGATTACAGACTTATCTATTAAGGTTTTAATGGGTAGAAATACCTTTTAATTGGTATTTGTGGAAACGTTTTCCTCCATATTGCTCTTTGGAGAGAAACATTTCCTTAAAAAGCAGTTCGTACGCCCCTATGGAGACAAGACAAGGTCTATAAATCAGCAGTACAATGAAATGAGTATACACTTACTGCAAAGATTACAGTCGATTAATCATAAAATAAGTCTTTTATTTGAGGCTATTCTTTGAAAGTGCAGAGAGACAGAGAAATGAGCAATGTAAACAAGTTTAGTAATGCTTATTGCAAATTTGTGAAACACGAATTTCGAAACTCTAAATATACCGCTCTAGAGCACAAAAGAGAGAACCCTGCGGCGCTTCTAGACATTTTAGTGCACAAAATTCTAGCTATATTTAATGGTAGGTACATTAAGTATGCACTCGAAATCTATTGTAATTGTAAGATAACAGTTATGTTTACAATGGAATAAGTAGATTGTTTTAGAATATTATTTCCTGTAGCTGTGTTTGTGCAGATAAAATACTTAATGGGCCAATTATAACGAATATAAGGGCATATCTAAATTCGTTTTTCTTTTATACCTATTTTCGGAAGCTAGCGTTTCCCATTTTAACGATTCAAAATAACACCGTTGCAGGAAATTTAAGATTTGCATCAACTGGAATTTTAAGATGTGTATAAAATGGCAAGTGTAAATGCTGTATGGTAATAATTTCTAATTTAGCCTTTGGAAATCTGGCTCGATGACGTCACAATGTAACCGGCGATAACTTCAATACCTGGATTGATAGGATGGAAGACTGGATGCCCAAATGTAATTTTGGCTACCATACATCGCCAAAAATATAAAAGAGTGAGAATATCCAAATAATCAGTAAAGATAGAATTTGCCTCAATATCAGAATCGTATCAAAAAGTTCGTAAGGTATTATTAGGTAATGCCTTATCGCTCAAAGCCGAAAATCTCCTGTAAGTTTTTTTGTCACGATTCTTCTTATATCAAAACCATTCTGCAATTAAACTTCTACTTTCTTCCACCGATGATCATGTAAAATCCGAGATTCATGGAAATAACCACAGGCTTGCAAATAAATTGAATTCAAGTTTCAAGAATTTCCAAGTACCATCATTCATAGTAGGGATTGCTCAAAGCCTTGACAATAGACAAGCGCAAATATTCCGCGATAGGCTGAAGTAAGGTTTCACTTCAATGTATTCACTGTCAAGATGATACTCTAGAAAAGCAACAGCAGAATGTGGACTGAATCTCGCCAACATCTGACTTTTTCGCAGGGGTGCAAGAAAGGTTATCCATGGAAACGTATCACCCACCGGGATTTGTTCCACTTACTAGTATGAGGTAGGATTATAGGAAATGTTAAGGTATTATTATCCAAACAGTTAATAAAGATAGAAGAGTAATGCACATCGGGACGGATATTTGGACACACAAATTTTTACCATGTTTTTCAGGTCTACTCCTTATGGAACCTATTTTGAAGTTCTTGGAGTAAGAAAAGTTTTATAGTTAAATTTTGTTTAAAAATCGAAAATTTAATTTTTACCCATGTATTTAACTCGGGGGAGGCGGCCATATTTGGATTTTGATATATCGGTAAATGTTGGGTAATTGTTGCTATGGTACAAAAATTTGCACGATGACCATTGGCTTGAATTCTTGATTTGGTGAGCGTATGGTTGAAAGTTTCCTTACCGAAAGTTAGGGAAAAATTGAAGTCTTTCGGTATGGAGACGCTCACTACCTTAAGTTGGGTGTGCCAAGAAGGAAGCTCTCTAAGAACCTCAGCAAGTGTGAAGTCCCAAATAGTGTCATGTGAACTAATGATAAGACGGCGTCATGACTTTGTGTGGGTTGACCATACTGGAAGACTTCGACTTTTTCTCGAACTCTCCGTAAGGAAGCGTTCAACTGTGCATACCATGTGGGGATTTTGCATATTCACCCGTTGGCACACAAAACCCTGGCATTTTCTATAATCCTACCTAAAACTTATAACTGAAAAATGTCTGGGTGGTACATGCATTAGCAGGGAAGCATCGTCAACTGATAAAAAGGCAACACTCAAGTCAGGGCGTCGTCTTCTCATTTGAACAGGTGACACTATTACTGACTTAACACTTGCTGAGGTTCTTAGAGACGTTCCTCTTATATAATAGTCACGATGCTTCCTTGCAATTACCAAACTACTTGAGAGATTATCACTGTCTGATATATCACATTTGTTGCAGCAAAAATATATCCTATTGTACATCTTTCTGAATATTTTACAGTCAATTTAGCGACGACACTGCTACAATGTTTTAGTTTTCCTGGTAAACTAAACATGACTACTTTCACGTTTTTAATATGATCAATTCACTCTATTTAATCATAGTCACCGAAAGGACAGAACATTTTAGCACAGGACGTATTACTCATTTAAACGATCGCTTGTGCGTTTCGCCCCTACAGACTGGAAAGAATCTGTTTGAATTCAGACAAACCACCCGAAATACCCGCTGCGTCATGATAAATCAATATCAAAAAAGTAATTGTCATAAACGATTCCCTAAAAGGGGTTTCACACCATGTAATTAGTATAACAACCCCAAATTATTCACACCATGACCTTGTACTGCTGCCTTATGTATCCTTCAAGCCCTTACATTATTTATCACATGAGTGCCATGACCTTTAGGCTCAATGCTGCAATGATCTTTAGGGAAATCCCCATAGTATTAAGGTCGTGTTCTGAGCTTGCAAGATTTACATAATGTTCTTGGCAAAAATTCCTACAGTTGAGTTTTTCAGATTAGGTTAAGTCGCTGTCATTGACATGTCGTATACTCGGCTCAACTGCTCCATGATTTCAAAAAGTAATCGTGGTTAATTGCAACATGAATGATTACTACAATTTATTGCCGGTTAATAATGTCCGTTCTAAAGGAAAAAGGTATCATATTTCAATATCATACGTATTACGACGTAATAAATAAGTTCTTTTCTTTCGAATGTCGTTGTTGTTTTGTCGTATGACGAACTATAATCAACGGCGTCACTGAAGCTGTGGATATAACATTGGACGTCGATGCATTAAAAAGCTCGCTCTCCGACGAATATCTCAATTTACTATAGATACTCTCAACATCTTACAATATGGCGATCAGCTCTAGTATAGAGATTGTGTAACCGTAAAATCAACCCCGTATACTACCTAATCTCAGATAGTGGATATTTTGCATATAAAACTCTTCACGGGAATAAAGGCATATGTGTCGACAGAAGATAGAAGAGACCGACACAAGGTGAAGAATAGACATACATCAAAGCAGGCACGCCTTGAATTAGATTAATGATATAAAAACCGAAAAAACCACAGAGCCAATGCCGCGGACGGTGATGAGTATTGATAGTCATTAGTTTAATCTAATCGTTTTGTTCACTAGTACATACATAACCGGTAATTCTTTAATGCATTGTGGAGGTATCAACTTGTGACCTACTTTGAAGTGCTGTGATTTGAGCGATGGCGGAGCATTGACATGACGTCCAAGGTTGGGTAGCAGGTGTCAGTGTGCATACCAGTAACCCCACTGGTACGGAGTATCTATCATCTGTCATCCCGGAATGCGGAGGAAGTAAACTAGTAAATGGCAAGAAAAGACTATTATCCTGACGGAATAGCTAAAGTGAAATTTCAATAGACTCCTGTCTGGCGCAATTTCCTTGAATGCTGTTTGGAGAGGTCGTTCTTATGTCTGGTAACATACATATATTCGTCCTGTCAATCTCAATAGGCAATGTTGCAGCGGTTTCTTGAATATCTCAAAAATTAACACTACATCTATCATAGAATATTAAGTGAAATAAAGCCTACCTACCTACCTACCTACCTACCTACCTACCTACCTACCTACCTACCTACCTACCTACCTACCTACCTACCTACCTACCTACATACTAGTCTGGTTCAAAAGCATATTCCGGAAAACTGAGTGTCTGAAAACTAAGTTGAGCACAGTTATTACACCGAATCTCTGACACTTTATCAGAGCATTAATTATATCCCATACTTTGCCGAGATTACACACGTCTCTGGTTACGGTTTTAAGTACTATGGAAAGACCTATGGTAACATGCACGTAATCATCCTCTGTTAATGTAATAGTATAGGCTCTGAGACGAAAGCAGTTTTCTATAAATCATGGTCATTGATTGTAATATTGTTGGAGTGAAATGCAGACAGTCCTAGGTAGACAGTATGTCCTTGGAATCGTATTCCCATTGAGCAGAATATACCATTAGATTTCTACCCAAGAGAATGTGAATATATTGTATTGATTATAAATCTCAATAAAAAGCTGGTTTGGGCCGACTCTGCGTGTCAAAGCTGGTGTCAAATAAGGTCAAGGTATGGGGCTTTGTAATTCGTATTTCAGACATAGCGATACCTTCTATATATTAGTAGTTTGATTCATCGAAGAAGCCGAGGAAAATAAGCCTGCTGTGTGCACGAGTTTCATTAATCCAAGTCTTTTGCAATCATTGCGGTCTTATTCAGGTTGCTAGTACGCCGGTGAATTGACCGGCAAATCCAATATTTCTCTTGGTCATATTTGATAAAGGGTTCCAGCAGGAGTTCAGCATACTGGCGTCAGACATTACGGGAACACATCAGCGCTCCCAAAAGGGAAGAACTGGATATATTCTTGGTAAGGTGCAATTTCACCAGTATTTTCATGACGAACTCAATCTAAATTACTTTCGTCAGTCGTCCAACTCCGCAACAAAAATAGTTTATTTTGAGAGGTTTTAGGAATCAGAGGTCACGAGATAGGTATGCTGCGTTGAGAGGGATCCACTGAAATAGAGTTAGTATAATAAAAATGTACAACCCAAATCTTCTTATGGAGTTAGACAAAACACAAAATAAGAAACCTTAAACCTGGAAAATCTCCAGCAGCCCCTTCATGAAATCGACCATATGGCTTACTATTAGTGAATGCAATGCAGGGTATAGCTAATAAAAGCGCCAAGTGAAACTCTACACCTTAGCGAAAACATAGGTTCTTTCTTTGATATCGATATCACAAATATTACCGGCACGAGGCCGTGAAGTTTACACCAGCAACGTTTGTGCGACAACCAGAATGAACGTTTTGGTCTCTGTGTATGGTACTTGTTCACCAATGGCCCAGGATGATGTACTGACTATTGCAGACAGTTTTGAGTTTCTGCTCGCTATCTTCGACACTCTATTCGGGCGTGAAGGAGTCGGTAGCTAGAGACGTCTTCCTCAGTAACCCGCAGTGTCCGACGGAATGATAGCATGTCTTGGGAAATCACTTGGCAAATGGCAAAACCTTCTATATGAAGACTGATTTCTACGTGATTGCTTTTTAAAATAACCTGATTAAGCGCAATTAAAACTTGAAGGAGGATCCCCTGCTCACCCTAATTTGGAGTGATAGACATTTTAAAGAGTAAATATGATATTGTTATCGCTCAGAGAGACCTAAATTGCCGCGGGATAATTTGTTCTCGATTCAATCGAAACCTGAAGCCAAGAGAATGAGTTAAGAGTTGTGCAAAATTAGACACGTTAAATCATCCGCATCGCAATAAATTAATGTAAATCTTTACCTGTCTAATATTCACAAGCTTTGGAACACTGATTATAATATCATAAAATGTTACCTAAGTATTTGTCAGCTATAAGCTGTGGTTGACATTAAAAGCAAAAAAAGTAAAAAAAATATCGAAAGTGAAAACTACTGGCGCTTAAGGGGCACTGTCTGTACACTATTTGCGTCCCATCATTTACAGTCATCGATAGATATTTGCTTTTCGATCAACCTGTAACATCGCTTTAGGCGACTCATGTATTCTTTGATGCTCACCTTCTCATCAATACGAACATCTGACCATCAGGCCAGAACCCGGATGCCACGCAGTGGTGATATTTATCATGTCTGTGTTTCTCTGACATGTAATATCGACAGCATCAGTCAATGACTGAGCTGGCTTTTGAAACCCCAAGAGAAGGCCAACAAGAAGAGACTCACAGCTAGACATGGTCAATTTAAAGACTAAGGGGGCCGTATGTGACGCAATTAACGGCCTTTTATCCTGCGTGAAGCATTGCTTTTCTTCAATAATCGGTTAAAATCGATTGTGGACTGAGGGGTTTGGATAAAAGATTAATGACCATCGCATAGCTAGACGCATATCTACACCGACAAGGATCAGGTCTTTGACGTCACTTGGTCAATTATTGACACAGCATTGAGTTACTTTAACTTTAGGAAGCGATGTAATCTTTGTGTATCAGAAAAGCTGCATATTATCAATGCTGACAATGTTAAACAAGCGCTCTGAGTTGGTTCCACAATGTCACCATCAATACAAATATTACATCTGTAAACATGATTGATATGCTTTTTTCATGTGACCACATGTGAATAAAGGTAAATTTTCGATGAACAGGTAACTAACTTGAACTTGTTTTGCAAGGTTGCGATTATTTGTTTTTTGTCCGCGTAGCGGCTGTAAATGAAAAATCGTTCTGACCGACATAATTTCAATTCGGCTTAGTTCCTCTATTTCATCAATGAAGAGAAAAATTAAATTATTACTTAATAGCATTCCTATTTTCAAAAATTTTGAAAGGTATGAAAAATTACTATTCAGTCTTTTTTCGGATTCGTTTCGGGTAAGCGAAAAATGGTGATTGGGAGTAACTTGGAAACCACAAGTACAGGATCATATATGACATTTAGAGATTTGCAAAAAAAGTGTGGATTTGTGCTGTTTTTAAAATCTAGCTTGTTCTGCAAAGAACAATGACAAGTATCGTGGAGTTCTTTGAGGCAAAATGCACACTCTTCGTCTTCTAAAAATATCAAGTCTTTGAAGAAAGCGACTGAAATAGCAATTTGTTATCTACACTTTGAGCATGTTCTCTCTCAAGATCAGATTGTCTTAAAGAAATGCGTCTATCTTACAAAGACAGGAAACCTGAGAAAGGGAGCACATAGCACATTCTCAGCAAACGGAAAACCACAACTCTTTATGTAAAGTATTGTAACGGTTGAATTGTGGATAGGATTTCTTGAGGCGAGGGGAGAGTTTCCGGTGGTCACCTATAATGATAAAAAATAATTGACTACTGGCTGTTTACATTTATGAGAGTTTTACTCATATTGTAGACTTTAGAAGCACAGAACGAGGAAGCAGTTGGCATTTATGTCGAACGATTACCATAAAGACAATGTAGACATATGATATAGCGTATATTAAATATAATGTCAGCGGTTTATCCATCTCGTAATTGCTTGTGTAGCAGGGGTTCGCGTACGCTTAAGGGCTTCTTCTTAATAATACAGTTCACATTTCTACTTTAAAGGATATATCAGTTTCGACTGGTCTTAGTAAAGCTAGGAGATAGTACCGACCTGTGTATAAAGAAAGAGGACTATTCATTCTCAGAGATTATACGTAAAACTCTTTTGGGATAATGAGGAAACTCTTCAACAAGATCTTATTTTGAAGGGAAGATGCAATAGGATAGCTTTCAAGCGAATGCACAGACCAAATTACAAGCTATCTGTTACAAAGTCTGTATTCTCTTTTTTGAGAGAGAGGACGCGCCGCTTCGGCGTCACATGGCATACAGAACTGAAATTACCTCATATGTATACGCTCAATACATACATACATACATACATACATACATACATACATACATACATACATACATACATACATACATACATACATACATACATACATACATACATACATACATACATACATACATACATACATACATACATACATACATACATACATACATACATACATACATACATACATACATACATACATACATACATACATACATACATACATACATACATACATACACACACACATACAGACAGACAGACAGACAGACAGACAGACAGACAGACAGACAGACAGACAGACTGACTGACAGACAGGCAGACAGACAGACAGATATACAAAAAGTACAGACAGACAGACATACAGAAAGACAGACAGACATACATACAGACATACAGGCATATGTACAGACACAGACACACAGACAGGCAGACACACAGACAGACAGACAGACAGACAGACAGACGGACGGACGGACGGACGAACAGAATGACAGAGAGACGGAAAGACAGGGAGACTACTTGATTGAAAGGAAACACATATACATAGAGAATTAGAATGGAGAGAGATTAATCAACATCCATTTTACCAACCATGCAATGACTACTGTTTACTTTGCTTTGTTATGGAATTTGTAAGGATTTCTTTTAATACAAGTATTGATTTAGTAGCGGCTAAAGTCAGTAGTGGATAACCCTAGATTTAAGCTGAGAGAGAGACAGGGAGACAGAGAGAAAGAGAGACAGAGACAGAGGAAACAGACAGACAGACAGACAGACAGACAGGCAGAAACAGAGATGAAAGACAGATACAGACAGAGACAGTACAGAGACAAGTAGACAGAGCAGAGACAGACAGAGAGAGAATAAGGAATTTTTCATCCTCAATGAAGTCCGTAATGAACTCCACGCTTGATGAGCTTTTGAATTCTTTTCTTGCCTGATGTGCCTACGGTAGCCACATTACAGCCTTCAATTTTAACGAATCCTTGAGTTACCGCTGGTTAAACGATATTATTAAGTGCGTTATTATTGTTTAAGTATGATCTAACATGCTACGTTTGAATAAGATACAGATTATACAAGCGCGTAGCTAATACGTTGGCGAGGTTTCTGTAGCCAGGTTAGTGAGTATTGTCCTGTATTATTTAGTGCCATCTACAAACACGAACGTTTTGAAAGGTAGGAATGACCATTAGTCTACCGGCCTGATATAACTTGAAGCTTATGGTACCATATGCTTGATTTCTGGTGTTTAAATGATTCATCGCACTATATAGAAAATTGAGATTAAATTTTTTGAGTCACCTTGAAATCAGTTTGTAAATTAAGGTGAGCCAATAGCGGGAAAGTAATCCCAGAGCTGAAAGGAATTCAACCTACATAAATGAAATTTGCTTTTAATTATCTAACAGGCTTGCGTTTACGCGTTCTACCAACACAAGGGTTAGGGCACACTATTTTGGGGTCACCATATGATTCAAAAACAACATTACATACTCAGCAGGTGCAATGCTGTTAATTACATTGGTGATTAGAGAAGCTGAAAAGGGTTCAACATGGATAAAAAATAGGATTGCAAAGTTTAGTGGGTCACTGTTTTCGTAAAACTCAAACATGGGTCGCCTTTTCAGCCGAAAGAAAAACCTAAACATTAGTCAACAACAAAGAAAATATCTCCATGCTTAAGGGAAACCTTACAGTGCAAAGTAATAACGCTGATAACCTGAACATATTATACACCAAAAATGTCTAAACCCTGGTCGGCCGTGATATGCAAGGATCCATCCAATTTTTCCGAATTTATAAGGTTGGTGACCCCTGTTGACCCTGAGTGATGAACTTTGTTGGTTTGGTTTTATAAGGCTTGACACTGTAGTCCTTTACTATGAGTCTAATTTTGAGTATGCATTGCTACCAATAAGCATATGTTCAGAATACACATAGGTAGTTATTTTCAACTTGCAAGGCATGCCCGCGTTTGAAAATAGTTAGAGTACCGTCTGATCCCTGCTCTTCATCCACTCTAATCTATGCAAATGTTTTAGTTGTTTTCTTGGGGGTTTTACGGCCTGTTCCTATAAATTTTAAATGGATTCCCAGAATTGTATTATTAGCTAGGTTTGGTGTTTTTGAAATGGGAACGTCGTTTCCATACCTACGGGCAAGATGCGACCTTATGATCAAATATTGTAATTGCTTGGTACGATTGCATGTTATCAATGCTAGACATAGGTTAATGCTTAATATCCAAACCTTAAATTACATACCATGAAAATCGCCTAGTATGATTTGGTTCACAAATACACACGGAAATTATCATGCAATGTCACTGGAAGTCACCAGGAGCAGGAGAGTGTTCTGAAGGTCGACAACAAGGAAAATAATGCGACGAAAAGCAAATTAAAACTTCCCAGGCTTTCAAGCGTTTACAGAATTCTAGTGTTTCTTCCGATATCAAATCTTAAAAATGCTCTTATCTGCCTTGCGGAGAACGCCAAAGTATACGGTTTCGTCGCGCCTGATCTTATCTGACCTTTCCTGACATGAAATAAACCCTATATCATATTACTATCTTCTGTAATCTAATGCATTGAAGGACTATAAAGGCCATGTTTATCAGGAACAAACTATCTATAATCTATGAAAAGGTAATTGATGAAATCGCAGTGTATTCATATTTATTCCAGACATTATTTGTACAGTACATATGTGTTTGAATGTCAACGTTGACTGGCTGCCGTATGTTGTGAAATCGAACCAGATTGAAAACTCACCGTGATGCATCGGGTAACAAACTTTAGGACAAAATATCGCCTACCCTTGGAGAAGCAAAGTGTTCGAGGGAGGAATATCTCGATGGCACAACATTACTTCTTCATTTTTATACGGACTAACATGACATGTCTGTACTTCACGGAAATACCGTGACCATGAGAAATACACGGTTATACAAACAAACATACCACTGGTTATATTACGATGGTCGACTGCGTCTGTAACTCTTTCCTTTATCTCGGAAACACACACCCATCTCTCTCTCTCTCTCTCTCTCTCTCTCTCTCTCTCTCTCTCTCTCTCTCTCTCTCTCTCTCTCTCTCTCTCTCTCTCTCTCTCTCTCTCTCTCTTATCCTTCTCCATTATTCTCATCGATATATTTCTTCTTCAAACTCGCATCTCGGAAGGTACTTTTCAGTGTTTATTGTTTACCCAGATTCATCGACAGCGATATGGTAAGTCTAGAGAGCAGTAAGACTCTAGCCTGCGTAACTGTTACATTCTGCAAATGTGAGTTGCTCACGGTGTCTTTCAAAAGGCGAGTACACAAACTGTATTTAGAATACTGCCGTGGGCAAATCTGAAGTATTCTGTTTGAGGTTTCATCATGGATGTCTTACACGGTAGGGGTTGAACTATGGGCCACCATTGCAATTAACCATCTGCCTTTCTATTTCAAACAGCGGAATTCATGACCCATAGTTTAATCATTCCACTAAATTTAGGTAATTCGTAGGTCTCGCACATAATCTTGATTTGAGATAAATTGATTCTGCCAGTACGGCTTATTTTTTCAGGAAATATGAGATCAGGTTATTTGTGAGTATCCTCTTTGTGCAGAATGTGCATTTGTATACCGTACTTTAGGGTTATAAACCACTCACATAAGAGGTTAGTGTATAACTGCTCATAATTGCTATAGCCATACCATTTATTTGATAAGGAAATTATCACCAATCTTTAACATTTGTCTACTGAATCAATGGATTATATTTTATGTATTCGTGATCATTTCCAATCTATGTTTGATGAGTTTTGATAGAAGATACAGTGATGAGCGATAGTCACATAGAAAACAGCGTTACCATGTATCATATATCAACTGAGAAATTTCAGCAAATGGCCATATGTCAGGGGAATTGTGAACGAGATGCAAACTTGCTGTCTGATCTTTCACCCGATGAAATCAAATCCACGTGCCACTACATTGGAAATGCACTGAAAAACAGCGCTTCTGAAAGGCTGAATAGTCTTGATCATGAAGCTTCCTTACTTCGTTGGGTACAGCAACTGACGAGCATAACAAAAAAGCTCGAGAAGTAGGAAACGCAGAGGTTATTCTCAAAGTCATCGCACTGATTGCTCCACTTTATGTAGTGAAACATGTAATCACAATAGAACCGACACAGGTGGAATAGTTTATGCTGAATTCAGTTTCATCTTGACTTAATTAAAGCCACTGATATGGTGAGGCAACTCAGAGTTATTTTTGGCCGTGTCCCCGACAGCTGGTGCATAACAAGCTTGATAAAGGACGCAAGATGTACTTTTACTTGCATAAAAACGGACGGACAAAATTTCGGATCGAATTATCAACACTCCATGTTGTGAATGCTGAATTAATCTCAGAGCTCTCTACAAAAACAACGGAAAATGAACATCTGCGATCTCAGTGCCAAGATCTCGAGAATGAAAATTCTAATTTACGTCAAGAAGTCTCTACATTGCGTAATTCTCAACATGTCAAAAGTGTGGCTATTTTCGATCTACTGTCGCCAAACACCATTTGTGGAAGCGTTGATGTTAGCCAATCTCCTTCGCCTAGACCAGCTGTTCGGACTTCAAACAATGATAGAAAATTCGGTGATCGTGATAACAACTGTAGCGAGTCGTTCTTCATAGGAGATTCGTTGCTACGTAACTTTCGAATAATCGGAATTTCTTGTGATCTGAAGCCTATCAGGTGCTACAATTGATCAGCTGTGCCATGTCATCACTACTAACTCATCATGAAAGAGCCCCTTCAACGAAGTTTTCGATGCAATTGGAGCAAACGACTGTTGTTCAACGAAAGTCAGTAGAAAGTATTTTAGCTGACTACAATCAACTACGCGAGGTCATCAGGAAACCTAGTTGCGGTAAAGTTAATGTGCTCAGTGTCTGTCAACGAACTGATGACTCCAATCCACAATTGCTCATTATCATCGAGCAAGTCAATGGTAAACTGAATAATATGTGCTCTAAAGACCGTTCTGTCAGATTTTATGGTAATGGCGCTAACTTGTGGCTTGAAATTAAACCCACCATTTTAAAGCCATGATCGTAGCAGGTGTTTACATACACCCTACCACGTTACATTATTTTGATGTTCACAATAAACTGAAGCTAGAAAGACGCTTTTATATTGGAAAAGAACTGTATATTTTACGTGATTTCAATACTGATCTTTTTTACGTCAAATGGTCAAAATCACTACAGATACTAGCCTTCAGTCATTTTGAATTTAGGGCAACTTTTTTCCCAACCAACTAAACATATTTCTAGAACATGTATTGACCATATCTTTGTGTCGAACAGAGAAGTTGTTTTGAATGTATGTGTTCTCGAGATCGGGCTTTCTTGTCACTTCCGATCATTTTTATACATATGAGACATACCAATGTATATGTATCCTCCCGTCTCACTCTTAAATTTTGTTCCTTTACTCATTTTGAGCTTGTCTCTTTCTTCCTGACCCTTCAATTGCTTCATGGTATTCAATTGATTCTGCTGATAATGTAAGTGTTGCTGCAAGACTCTGGGTTAATATTTTAAACAGGTTTTGTGATATTCATGTTCTTTTTATTGAAAAACTAGTTAAACGACATAAACAATCAGCCTGGATAAATAGTGACAGTACTATGCACGAGAGAGGTGCTCTTTTAAGGTAAGCGAAAGCGGATGTTTCCGAAATAGTCCTGTATAGGTTAGCCAGAAAAAAAATCGTTTACATGATTAATAAGGATTGCTTTATCGACAAAAATAACGAAAGATGTTCCAATCCAAGGCAGTATTATGGCTTATTCATAACAATGTCCTGAGACCTAAGCATCAAAAACATACTCCGATTGAGATAGATGGTACTCCTGTCACAGATCCATCTGTTATTGGTGATGCTTTTAACTTCTATTTCTGTAACATTTTCAGGCATAAATATTTCAGTAGACTGCAATCCTGATTTTCCCTGCTTGTCTGATCATTTCAACGATAAACTCAGATATTCTGTCTTCAAGATTCCACATCTTTCTGTTGATTTTGCTAAAAAGAGGTTTACTTAGTTCTAAGTCAACAAGGACTGATGATGTCATGCAAAGCTGGAGCATCTACAATGTTTTAGTCTCTTATGAAAGTACTCAATACTGGTATCGGCAATGAAGTTTTTCCAGACTTATTTAAACGTGCACTCATTGTCCTTATTTATAAACTTAAGGCAATGATAGTTTAACGAAAATGTCCAATTACATTCCATTCTCTATTTTACCAGCTATTCCTAAAGTCATTAAAAGTCATATTCACTGTAATAGACTTGATATTGCCATTTATGACAGTAGTATCTCTTTTGTTTCATTTGCGAAGATTTTAGCTGTTGCATGAATGAATGCGGCAAAACATTGACTATTATATCTCACTCTTAGTAAGACAGGGGGTTTACTTCTACTCTTCAGTAAGAGAATGGGTTTACTTCAATTGTTCAAATTCATCCTGTGTCACCTCAGAAATGTTCTGATATTGATTTCTCTTGTGAAGTTTGGGAAAATACAGCTGTACAAGATACAGAAAAGAGCACTAAAAGTTATTCTTAATGTTGATCGAAATACCTCAAGCTATTCACTCTTTAAAGCTGCAAATGATTTTTTTCCGTTAAGGAATGCATCTTTTATTTTGTATGATTGTGTTTTAATCTACTAATGTGTTCTGAATACTGCGCCAACGTACCTCTCTCAGAAAATTGTACCATTAAATGATAATAATAGTTACCAAACACGCTCTGCTTCTACACGTAAATTACTTCTCGCTCAATTCAGTACAGAAATAGGGCAGAGAAGTTTTTCTACGCGTGCTTCAAGCTTCTTAGATTCGCTACCTGATGATGTTCGTGTGGCCATAATGTTGACATTTTTAAAACTCGGCTAAAATATTTTATTACGAATAATGTACACAATTGAAACTTTTATTTTCTTTTATTCTTTCATGCTTTGTTAGTTTTTAACATTTTGTTTGCATTCAAATTTCATTGATATTTTATCACTTATAGGATTTTTATCTATGTGTTAATTAGGACCCGTGGGAGAAACAGCCTTGCTGAGTAATTATAATTCGATTTGAGCATGTAAATGGGTACTTCTTTACTGTGAAATGGATAAGAAAATAAATAATAATTAAATTAATTAATTTATTGACCTGTGCGTTTTAATTACTTCAAGCCTTGTATATGTGGTAAAAATTGCTAACAAACCTTTAAGACATACACTTTTTGCAAATGCAATGATTTCTATCACAGGCTACTTCAGCTTTTCCTTTGTTGCTTAATGTGAGTACTATCTGTAAATATAGAAAATATAAACGATGAAACTCGATGTCCCCTTCTTACCCATTTAATGAATGGTAGTTAAACAGAGTAATTTCTTGATTATTCCAGACATATGAATCGTTTTCTTCATCAGAAATGACAAAAACATAGCCAGTGTTACCCCGTCTCTCCCTAAACAATGTATTACTAACTTATCAGGTTGTTAATCGCTGCTGTTGTTGACAGTGCTGAACGTTTCGAATCTTTTCTGGGTAACGATAAAGGGGAGCTTTCAGAAAGTGTTAAGAATAGTAAGCAGTCTTGATGTTTTTTTAAAATATTAGCTAGCAATCCTTTTCGAAAGCTTACCATAAGATATCCCGGAAACAAAACACGACAGGAAATGGGATGTTGATGGTCTAGAGTCACAACTTGGAGGAATAATTGATATTTTGAAATTCCAAACCAGTTGTTAAGGATGTTGCAAAATGTTATTTACTCAAATTGCACCGATGATCGAAGGAAAAGATGCATTCACCTTCCCTAACAACTACCAATTCTGAAAAAAAGGGTCTTTTGTTTATTCGGATGCGACATTAATGGCATCGATGGTCTTTCAGAAGTGATTCGTAAATGAAAGACGAACGTCAAACGGACATTTATGTAGTGCAATCCTTTATCTTCTACCGTGGACTTTGTTCATAATTCGTAATACTATCCTTTCGGTTGATCGGCACAATTTTGTAGATATATACGGATATAGACAACACGTTTTCTGTTTCAAAATGCCATGCAGCATTAAGACAGGGGACACTGGTTCGAAGTTTTAAAGTTTTCGTTTTGTTTGTGAAGGTATAGATTACGCTTTCACTAATTAATTTTCCAAATGTAAGTATAGCGTTATCTTGCTATAGACCATTAAGTTTAATTTGGTCTACAGAAATAAACACACATGCTGTTCTTTTCTATTTAAGATCAGTTAAATTAGTTAGATTCGTTATTGAAAAACATTTGCTATACTGCATCGATTTTAATGGGTATGGTCAAAAGACATTTGCAATAGTTCATACTCGTACCCAGTAACGTGAATAATCATTATATTTATTTATTCAATGTCGGCATTTTGAAGAAGATTGTTACAAAGTATCCGAAGTAGTTAGTCTTTATATGACATGAACCAGCTTTATCATAAATATTAATCGAATAGGGGCTACTTTTACTTCGTTAAATAGTGCGTTATCCCACTACACGACCTGCATATACATGTTGTTCACTGGACAGCAAATGATTATTCTGAAGCAGTTGTTAATTCTTTTACAGGAGGTCCATTGACTCCTTCTTTAACAACTTTGACTGTGTTATGTGTACCTGTACTTTGTTCATGGACTTTACTAAGTTGTGTTGTGCTGTGTTGTGCTGTGCTTGTTGTGACGTGCTGTGTTTAACGTACACAATTACGATGTATTATGATTTGTGACCAATATTTTTTGGAAAACGGATGGGTAAGATGGTTATAAATGAAACTTGGATCATTGTTGACTGTATCTTTTGAACTTCCACGCAAGCCACAGCAATATTTGGTACAATCCAATACCTTCATTGGTGAACTGATCAACCAAAGTAACACAAATAATAGAGAGAAAGAGAAGGACAGAGAGACAGACAGAAACAGGGGCAGAGAAAGACAGACAGACAGACAGACAGACAGACACAGACAGACAGACAGACACAGACAGGCAGAAAGACAGAGACACACAAACAGAGAGACACAGACACAGACAGAATGACACATTTGTAACATATATTGTTTACCAGATTCATAAACAACAATATGGAAGGTCTAGTACGTAGTAGGCTTTAGCTTCTAGGTTTCATCATGAATGTCTTACTTACATAGGTTGCACTATGGGCCACTATTGCAATTAACCATCTGCCTTTCCATTTCAAACAGAGGAATTCGTAAGGTAATTCGTAAGCCTCTCAATCCTAATTTGAAATAAATCAATTCTATGAGCATGGCTTATTTATTTCAGGAAATACGAGATTTCGTTATTTGTGAGTATCCTCTTTACGAATTATATGCGTTTACATCCTTTAATTTAGGGAGTATCCTTTACTTGAGGTTATAAGCAAATCACTGAAGGGTTTGTGTATAACTACGTATAATTGCTGTAGCCATTCCAGTAATTTCATATGGATACGATCACCAACCTGTAGCAATATTTTGCCAATGGATCATATTTCATGTATTGTATTATGATAATTTCAACCCATGTTTGATAAAATTTTATAGAAAATACAAAATACAGTTGTTTATAATGAGAGAGAGTCACAAAGAAAAAGCATTGCCATCTGTTATAGCTCATTCAATCATTTTGATTACTTCAAGCCTTATATATGTGACAAAAATTTCTAACAAACTTTAAAGTCATATATGTTTTGCAAATGCGATAATTCTATTACAGGCAGCTTCCGCTCAACCTTTCCTGTTGAATTTCTTACTCACTGCGAATATCAAACAACATTTCAAGTATTAAACTCAAAGTCCTCTTCTTAACTTGTCTAATGGTTCGGGGTTGAACAGAGTTTTCCCTGTTTATTAAAGACATCTGACTCGTTTTCTTCATCAGGAAGGATAAAAGCATATCCAGCGTGCGTCCGTCGCTCCAAAACAGTGTATTACAGAATATAAGCTTTTTAATCACAGCTGTTAAAAGAGCTGGAAGTTTCGAATCTTTACCGGTGAAAGATAAATATAGCTTTCTGCAAGTTGTAAGAATAGTTAGCAGTCTTGATGGTTTCAAAATGTTGGCTAACACACCTCTTCTCGAAAGCTTGGCATCAGATATCCTGAAAAATAAATGCGACATGGAATAGGATGTTGATGGTTTAGAGTCACAACTAGGAGGAATAATTGGAATTTTGAAATTTGAAACCAGTCGTTAATGATGTTTCAAAATGTTATGTACACAAAATTCCACCCATGACCGAAGGAAATTGATGCATTCACGTTCCCTAACGACCATCAATTCTGAAAGAGGATCTTTTGTTGATTCTGATGTGATATTAATGGCATCGATAGTTTTTCAGAAGTGATTCGTAACTGAAAGACGAACTATCCGCCAAACATTTATGCATTGCAGTATATCTTCTACCATGGACATGGTTCGCAATTCGTAATACCGCCATTTTAGTTGTACAGCGCAATTTTGTCGATATATATGGATATAGACAACACATTTTCTGTTTTCAAACTTCCATGCAGCATTCAGACGAGGGACACTGGTTCAAAGTTTTACAGTTTTGATTTTCGTTTGTGAAGGTATAGGTTACACTTTAACTTACTAATTTTCCAAATAGAAGTATATTGTTACCTTAACTTGCCACAGACGACAAACTTTAATAATGTCTACAGAAATCAACACAAATGTGTGTGTTCTCTTGTACTTTGTGAATGGACAGTACTGATTTGTGTTGTGTTGCGTTATGCTGGGCTTGTTTTGACGTGCTGTGTTTATCGAGCACAATAACAATGTATTATGACTTTTGACCGATGCGTTTTGGATAAAGGATGGGTATAATGATTATTAATGTAACGTTGAATGCTGTTGAATATATCTCTCGAACTTTCACGCAAGCCACAGCAATATATGGTATAATCCAACACCTTCATTGGTGAACTGATCTACCAAAGTAACAAAAATAATAGAGAAAAACAGAGACAGACAGAGAGACAGACAGACAGACATACACAGACTGACTGACTGACACAGACACAGAGAGGGAGAAAGACAGAGACATAGATAGAGAGACAGAGAGAAACAGACACAGACACAGACACAAACGGAATGAAACTTTGTAACACATATTTTTTACCAGATTCACAAACAACAATACGGTAGGTGTAGCGCGTAGTACACTTTAGATTCGAGGTTCAATCATGAATGTCTTACATGGCAGAGGTTGCACTATGGGCCACTATTGCAATTAACCATCTGCCTTTCTATTTCAAACAGGGGAATTCGTGACCCATAGTTTAATCGGTCCACTGGATTTAAATAATTCGTAAGCCTCTCAATCTTAATTTGAAATAAATCGATTCTGTGAGCATGGCTTATTTATTTAAGGAAATATGAGATTTTGTTATTTGTGAGTATCCTCTTTACGAAGAATATGTGTTTGTATCCTTTACTTGAGGGAATATCCTTTATTTAGGGTTAGAAGCCACTCACAGAAGGGGTTGAGTATAACTACTGAATATTGCTGTAGCCATTCCAGTAATTTCGTATGGATACGATCACCAATCTCTAGCATTTATTTGCCATGGATCATATTATATGTATAGTCTTATTATGAATTGAAAATATATTCGATGAGATTTTATACAAGTACAAAATGCAGTTGTTAATAATAAGAGATAGACACAAAGAAAACAGTTTTGTCATTTGTAATAGCTCATTCATGCATTCATACATTTTAATTACTTCAAGCCTTATATATGTGATAACAATTTCTAAAAAACCTTAATGACATATATGTTTTGCAAATGCGATAATTTTTAATACAGTCGGCTTCCGCTTAACCTTTGCCGTAGAATGTTGGTACTCAGTGTCAATATCAAACAACATTCCAAGTATTAAACTCGAGATCCTCTTCTTTACCTATCTAATGGTTCGGGATTGAACAGAGTTATCCTCTGTTTATTGAAGAAATATGACTCGTTTTTCTTCATCAGGAAGGATAAAAGCATATCCAGCGTGCGTCCGTCGCTCACTAAACAGTGTATTACAGAATATAAGCTTTTTAATCACAGCCGTTAAAAGAGCTGGACGTTTCGAATGTTAACGAGTTAAAGATCTGCAAATTTTAAGAATAGTTAGCAGTCTTGATAGTTTCAAAATGTTGGCTAACACCCCTCTTCTCGAAAGCTTAGTATGAGATATCCTGGAAAATAATGCGACATGCAATATGATGTTGATGGTTTACAGTCAACACTAGGAGGAATATTTTGAAATTTGAAACCAGTTGTTAATGATGTTTTAAAATGTTTTATACACAAATAGCACCGATGACCGAAGGAAAATGATACTTTCACGTTCCCTAACGACCATCAATTCTGAAAGAGGATCTTTTGTTGATTCTGATGTGATATTAATGACATCGATAGTCTTTAAGAAGTGATTCGTAACCGAAGGATGAATTTTCCAACAAACATTTATGCACTTTATCTTCTACCATGGACTTAGTTCGCAATTCGTAATGCCATCATTTCGGTTGAACGGCACAATTTTGTCGAGATTTATGGATATAGACGGCAAACTTTCTGTTTTCAAATTGACATAAGGAATCAAGACATTGGACACCGGTTCAAAGTTTTACGGTTTATGTAGGTAAATCATTACCTTGCCATAGATGATAATATTTCATTACGTCTACATAAATAAACACGCGTGTCGTTTTTTAAGTGTTTAAGATCATTGAAATTTGTTAGATTCGTAAATGAAAAAAATATATATATATAAATATATATATATATATATATATATATATATATATATATATATATATATATATATATATATATATATATATATATATATATATATATATATATATATATATATATATATATATATATATATATAGCAACCTTGTGATTATACCGTAAAATGTAAAAGTCAAGACCATGTTTTAAATGTAATACCCTGCTTGTAATTCATTCCAAACTGCAGATACACAAACACAAACCCCTCATAAATTTCTTCTTTTATTGCTTTCCAGCCGACTTGTTGTCTGTAAGGTAAAATTGCAATTTCTAAGAGAAGTCATAAATGGTCTTCTGTCAATGTTGTCATTCGTTCCGTTGCTGTGCAAGAATGTACACAAGCAGATAATGATAATTTCACGGTCTACCTAAGTCTAGGAATGCAACGGATTACAGGTGATCACGCGATGTTCGCATGAAATAGCTGATATTCTATTCTATTCTATTCTGGGCTTCGTATTTGAATAGGTTTCATACCCTTTTGCCAACATTCGTTACAAAGCCAGGCAGCTTGTCAATTTCAACTGTAAGAATGTATGTTTCTTGTTCAATATCGTAACACCAGAGAGAGTAAATTACGATGGAGCACACTATCATTTTCTGTGCGCTTTTTAAGAATTAAGGGTTAGCTTTGCGTTGAGTGCTCTGTGTCGCTTGAGACAGAGTACCTCTGCAAACGAAGAAATATGAAGTCTACATCAACCCTGTAAAAGAGTCACGTCTCGTCGTCTTTGAACACACAGAATAATCCTTTCACCTTTCGGATTTTGATGGCGATTCATCTACGTTTATTTATGCATCTTGTTGAACACGTTTGACGTGTCTATTCGTTTGATATACTGCGGATAAACTGTTATACCAATCCTCCAACTTATGTAGACTAGCCATTATGGAGCAATACTAGAGTGTGAATTCACCATTTTATTATGGGTTTATGGATAAACACACAACTTGCTGTTTTTCACAAACAGCCACTCCTTCTTATATTTTGTATCTCAAGTGTGTAAACACGTGGGCTATTGTCATAGCGATGTCTGTCTGTCTGTCCGTGTGTGTGTGTGTGTCTGTCTGTCTGTCTGTTTACACGATAACTCAAAAACGCCTGAACGGATTCAAGTCAGATTTGGTACACAGGTACCATATGCTACTTGCAAGAACTGATTAGATTTTGGTTAGTGTGGCTTGCATATTATTGAAGTTATGCAATATCGTTTTTTTCCGTACAATGGTTTCCCTATGGAGACGGTAATGACAGTGTAGACATATATCAAGAAATACTGCAAAAATTTCATGAAACTTTTCACAGATGACAATCTAAGAACATTATGATGATACTGTGAGTGTCATGTCAATTATCTTCTCATTTGCATATTTAATGAACTTTTGTTATTAGTGAGATAACTCTGATATTCCTGCACCAAACTTGATGATACTTGCAACAAATATTGATCTGATATATATCTAATTATACTTAGAAGCATTAGGCAGTGGCAAGTTAATAAATAGCTCATTTGCATATTTTATGAAGGTTTGTAATTAGTCATATAACTCCGATATAACTTCACCAAATGTGATGAAATCTGCTGCAGATACTGATCCGACTGATATCTAACTGTTGTGCAAAGCATTTAGTAGTGTGAAATTAATTAAGGGTTCATTTGCATATTTAATGAACTTTGTAATTAGGTATATAACTCTTAAATTACGGCACCCAAGTCAGTGAAATTGGGTACAGATATTGTTTTGATAAATATCTAATTGTACATAGAAGCATTTGGCAGTGTCAAGTTAACAATAGGTCATTTGCATATTTTATGAAGTTTAGTAATTAGTGATATAACTCCAAAATAACTGCACAAAATGTGATGAAATCTGCTGCAGATACTGATCCGACAGATATCTAATTATGGTGTAGAGCATTTAGTTGTGTGAAGTTAATTAAAGGGGCATTTGCATATTTAATGAACTTTGTAATTAGTGATATTACTCCAAAATTACAGCGTTAAATTTGATGAAACTTGCTACAGATGTTGATCTGATAAATATCTTATTGTACTGAGAAGCACTGAGCAGTGTCAAGTTAATAATTAGCTCATTTGCATATTTCATGAAGTCTTATAATTAGTCATATAACTCCGAAATAACTGCATCAAATGTGATGAAAACTGCTGCACATACTGATACGACAGATATCTAACTGTGTTGTAAAGCATTTAGTAGTGTAAAGTTAATTAAGGGTTCATTTGCATATTTAATAAACTTTGTAATTAGGTATATAACTCTGAAATTTCGGCACCAAAATTTTGTGAAACGTGCTACAGATATTGATTTGATAAATATTTAATTGTGCTATGAATCATTGAACAGTGTCAAGTTAATTTAGGGTTTATTTGCATATTTAATGAACTTTGTAATTAGTGACATTACTCTAAAATTACAGCATTAAATTAAATAAAACGTGCTACAAATGTTGATCTGATGGATATCTTATTTTCCCATAAAGCATTGAGCAGTGTCAAGTTAATTAACAGCTCATTTGCATATTAAATAATTTTTTGTAATTAGTGATTAAACTCTGAGAGTACTGTGCGAAGTTTAAAAAAAAACCTGCTACATATAGTGATAACATATATCTCATTGTTCTGTGAAGCGTATTACTATTAATGAACCTGGTGTAAAACACGTGAGCATATTCAGTTCATATCTGGTTTGTATATCAAATAATAGTCAGCAATCCCCTGATGAATCAGTAACCTAAACCTTAGACCCATTGCTATTTGGTGACCCTGGGTCAAAGTAGTTAGCAACTGAATGGAATTCCAATTGGAGAAAATTCATGGGCTCCTATCTTTTAATGGTAAACGACCTAATCCAGCCAATATTGTATTCTTTTACTTACCATTTCATGCGACGATGAACATCCAGGAGGAAAACATAGATAGGAAGTCATATCGTTATATTGTGGTGATCTATTTACCTTGTTCTGTGGATGAAGCAACTGTATCTCAACAAATTGACCTCATTGTATCAAAGTACTGGCCAGTGGGCAACGGTCTTCCGTCAGATGCAGTGTAGGCATAGTTTCGTAGCATCGATCATAACTACGTTGGCGACATAGATTCAACCAGCTGCGTCGTATGATCATAAAGTGCAAGCATTTCAAGTTAAGCACGTGATCCAGAAACGAACGTCTACTGTAAAAGGAGCTGAAAAGAAACGTAACCTATTAATGTATTACCTTGAACAAAATGTATGTTCAATGATAAAACACAACCGATGAAAATGTTCCAGGAAATATTGCAAATAAATTGAAGAACCATTGGATATTTAATCATACTGTAACTATTTGGACACGTTAAGAACGGTACGAGAACAATAGAAAGCCATTCATGTTTGACATCACGATGTTTGTCGATTATGATAAGATATCTATAGTGAAATAGCTAACTGAGCTCGTATGAAGGGCAGGAAGAAATCTCTGTTCTTACAAACCAGAGTTTCTGCTCCGATGAATGGCTTCAGATGGAACAATGAATCGTTCGTTTTCTGAGGTAAAACACATAACCTGATTTCACGGTGACCCTATTAAAGATATCAACTCTACAGTTCTCGTACATCTTCGCATGACGTTTGTCTTATTTCTCGTACACACTGTAAAAATGTAAATCACATTTGACTATAAAAATATGTGCCCTGGGTGAATTGCATCTGTTAGCTATAAAACATTATTGAGGAATGATTTATGGTGCCCAGATTACGGGACAAAGCGCTGTTGAGGATCATAAAGAGCAAAAGTCATCACACGAGAACATTTGACCAACTACAATCAAGGAAAGCCACATGCTGAGTTTAATGTTTTTCGTTGCTGTTGTTTGGAAGGGCCGCTTCGTGAATTAGCATTAGTTGAACTTAAAACGTGACTTTTGGGTCGTTTAACTTTTCCGCATGAGCTGCATTATCGGCCATCAGAGAACCATTTACTCGTGTTCAGGGAAACCCACGTCAATGCAACGTACGTAAGAGGGTCATTCTGAAGGCGCTAGAAAATTTATCGGCGAGTGACTTTATGTCAGTCTTACATGCGTGACAGTGGCGACAGGCTATCAAAGCTGTCATTTTAACGATAATAGCTTCTGAGAACATATAATAAATAAAGACCATACGGCACTGTCGTCACATTGTCTGAACTGCTAATGATTTCAATGAAACTGCAAAAGTAATTTATTGCGGAAACACAGATTTATGTAAAAGGTTTGCTGTAGCTTTAGGTAGTACTCGACTCAAGACTGAAACTTTGCTCAAACTTTCCTAACGAAAACTTTAAACCGACCTCTTTTGAAATTCATTAAGGTAGAATTCGTCTCGGGGACAGATATTCGGAATCTCAAACTTATACAATTATTTTCGGAGTACCACTCGTGGGGGCTCATTTTAAAGCTCTTTGTGAAAGAAAAGGTTTCACCATCTTAGTTTCACGAAAATCGAAAATGTTGTTTTTCTCCATAGAGTTAACACAGAGATGGCGCCCATTTTTAATTTGAAATATCGGTAAATCTTGGGTAATTTGTTTCTCTATTACCAAAATTTGTACGGTGACCCCGTATGGTAAGAGTGTGATTGAAACATTCCTTGAGGAAAGTTTGAGCAAAAGTTTACGTCTTTCACTTTTGAGGCGCATACTACCTGAAGTCAGGGATAGTCATGCGGATTTTACCAATGGAAAAACATACCTAACGGTTACCTGTATGGCCAGCGTCCAAGTGTTAACTCCATGGGGAAGATTAAATTTGCAAAAAAGGAAGAAATAGGTATATATTCGACGAGTCTCCACATGAGCCATTAAGCGGTAGACATGATAAACAATGGAAAAATCCAAGAGTCAATAAATATTGGAAAAAATTATGACTCCGAATATCTGTCTTTCAGGTTCAAGGTTTACCGTCAGACAATGAGAAGCGAGAAAACTGAAACTTACATGGTGGAAACAGATATTCTAACAAGGGTAAATGTTTTGCTTACTCGTCTACTCAGTCTGCAACCATCACCCACAGGCAAAAGTATGTTGTCAAGCTTAATCGACTTACGTTTTGCTTTAGGAGCGTTTTAATCGACAAATGTCAGATGGTCATGTAAGGCAAAACAATTTTTCAGCGGAAATGAAAAGGCAATAAAAGAGCGGTTGCAATTTTAGATACTGGTAAACAAGATTGCAACTTGGTCATAAGTTTCTTCCTTTATTTCTCTTCCCACATTTTGTTCGTATTGATTTCCTGGACTTCGTTTCATCTCCATCAAATAAGCTGAGGCTGTTCATACTGTTTCATGAAAACGTAGCCGACTCTGTATTTACAATAAACCTCAAAGCCGTCATGCTAAGCGATCATTGGCGTTGTTAATGTTCTTACAAAATACTTGGCTTCGTGGCAGACCGACAAAAAGGACATCCGTAAGTCATGTTCTTGTTTTCAATTTTCTGCAATTTGTTACTAAAAGTTAATGTACAGATATTAGCTCAGTAAATCAAGCTGATGTTTGAAAAATCATTTTATGGCCTTTCCATTCAAGCAAATACCGCTATATAGATTTCAGTTTCAGGCGTACACAGAAGCAAATATAGAATGGATTGCACGTCAGGCAAATGAATGAATAAATGTATGTATGTATGTATGTATGTATGTATGTATGTATGTATGTATGTATGTATGTATGTATGTATGTATGTATGTATGTATGTATGTATGTATGTATGTATGTATGTATGTATGTATGCATGCATGTATGCATGCGTGTATGCGTGTGTGCGTGTGTGCGTGCGTGCGTGCGTGCGTGCGTGCGTATGTATGTATGTATGTATGTATGTATGTATGTATGCATGTATGCATGCATGCATGCATGCACGCATGCATGTATGTATGTATGTATGTATGTATGTATGGATTGTTGGATGGATGGATGGACGGACGGACGTATGTATGTATGTATGTATGTATGTATGTATGTATGTATGTATGTATGTATGTATGTATGAAAACTGACTCAAGCACTGATGTACATACTTCTTGTTATCAACAACAAAAAAGAAAAATAATATAATAGTTGTACTTATATCAACAACCACTGGAAAAACAACAAAACCTCACAAAACAACAACATAAAATAATAATATAAACAAAAATAATGATAGAAGCAGTAGTACCATATCATGAAAGACAAATAACGCGATAAATCACCGATAGCCATCAAACAAGGAAATGTCAAATTCAAATCGTATCATCAGCCTGCATTTCTACTCAAGAAGCGAACCCACTGTTTTAGGCTATAATGGATCACTTCCCCTTGAGACCGAATCCATGTTCCAATGTCTGTGTAGGGATAACCGATACATGCCGATTTCCCCGATGGACAGAAAGATTTAATATACTTTTACGGTTGCGTATCAGAGCTCCGTGCTCCCTGTGGTATTACACAGTGTAGGGCCTTAACCTCTGATCATCACCTGAACTCTATGCTAGCCACAAGGGCATGTTGTCTTCGGTAGGATAAGATCTTTAGACATTCGCTTCGATCAGCACTTTAAAGTTGCGTACTCTGTAACGCATCCAAAGACTTAGCAAATATTCGCAGTTCCCTTTGAATCGCCTCGTTTTGGTCATCGAAAGGATTAAGTCATACCGACCATTTATATTTGTCAGATTGATGATGGTCTTGTTAGTGTTTGGAGATTTTGATGGGAAGATCTGCATAGTTGCAATCGTTACAGACTGGTATTAATTTCATTTCTGTTATGACTGAATATTCAAACGGCGCCATTTAGATGTCCATATATGTTTATGAACACATTCACTATCAGCCCTTGCTTTTGAATTAACTACATAGCTTTCTCACGGAATTTTCAGTTTCAATTATGTTATAAATAACCTTTTTTTAAGCGAATGACCCAGGATAAATAAAACGCAAAACAAAAGACTCGGAAATCATTTTTCTGCCCACTGTATAAGATTTAAGATTTATGAAAAGCCGTGTCTACCTTTGTGGTTAAGTTCACCATAATGTAATTACAAAAGATTTTGACTAGTGCTAGTTTTATCGGTTCAAAACAGTGTCAAAGTTTGAACTATTCGCTGGCACATTAATTTGCAATTAAACGTCAATTTCCATTCAATTAAAGGTAGAACGCGCCTCGGGAACAGGTATTCGGGCTTTCAAATTTTATCTATTCTTGTCTTCGTTTTTTCGAAAATGAGAAAATTTTATTTTACCCTACAGATTTAACGGAGGGATTGCGGTCACTTAGAATTTCAAAAAATCGGGGGAATTTTAGGTAAATTGTCTCGCTGGTACCATGTGTTGCTCGGTGACCCCTAATTTTTATTTTTGATTTGGTAAAGTAATTGTCGAATTTTTCATTTAGGAAAGTTTGAGCAAAAGTTTGTCGTTCAATTTTGAGGCGTACCTTAATATCATACGCTTGTCCACTGAACTGCATTTGACTGAAATCACCAGTTTTCCCTTTTGATACCTGCGGGATTCCATACATGTATGCTAACATTGCATGCCATGATATTAAAGAATTGGAATCCGATACTTTCAAATAGGGCAAGGAATCCTTCAGTGAAGAACACAAATGCGAATCCAATGCTGATGAGAAAGTATCCCTTGCATCAAGAACTACTACTGCGTAAATTTGTCTATTTTGATGTGAGTTTATTCACGAACAGATTCGCTGATCGTCAACATTGCCATCATCTTCGTCCCCGTCGTTGTTGTAGTCATAATAATTCTGGTTATTTCGGGAGAGACAGAAAATAGTCAAAACACATTGCTTGGTGATTTGCGATGAATCTATAGCAATATGGTATTGTAGAACATGTTGCACTGACGGGGTTTTTTTGAAATGTCGGCGCATCAGCCTAAATTAATTCATAGGTTGTAAAACGCAATTTCAATCCTGTCGTGTGGACGAAAAGACGGTATTGAGTGGTCACACATTTGGAAGGCAAACAACAGGCCCTCTTTTTGCTGAAGCAAACTGATTCATTTAATTTCATTCGGTATGCACAGCTGCACCTGCCATTAGTAGCCATCCTAGCTGCATATATCTCAAAGCCATCGTGTACGTCGTCCTAATGGATAAAACTAACTGATTAGGTATGCGTGAATAATGGAGAAATGCAGCTTGCCGTTCCGGAGATCAGATACCTTCTGATCCTTCGCCGTGATTGAAAATGTGACACAAGGGCAAGGCTTAGGAAAATTCGGTGCTTCTCTCGTTCTGTCGAACCACAGGGAATAGGTTTTATCTTGTCCGTGTAACAGTTGATATTGTATGATATCAAGGAAACTAAACTGGGCAACGGATTATAAGCTCACTGAGATTGAAGGAACTAATTCCTTATGTTAATTTTCACCTTTGGTGATCTCTTCCAGTTGACAATATTACCATGTATATTGTACAACTGGACAATCTTCATTACTGAATTTCAAGGAGATCGCTCGCCTTCATCAAACATACATGTCGTTGCTCAGCTGTAAAATGGAAATTGTGAGTCAAAATATTGTATCTTTGTGCCAGAAGTGCATCATCCAAACCATACTTCACAAAGTAATTTATCGATATAATATCCGACAATTTTTACGGATATTACGATAAAGCTAATGCCACGTGCACTTTAATAATATGTTTCGCAACAGGGTAGCTGTAAGTCTAGCGCTGCGTTTGACCCTTTCAAAGTGTTGTCAGTTTCAAACTTCTCATCTCACCAGATGCTAATATCAAGTCCCCGACACATTTCATTGAACTTCGGCGTACCTGTCCTATCATGGATAATGAACACCTCTAGTGGCCAGCTTACACGCATGGCGACACACGCTATTTAATTTATTGGTATCCCAAGTTCCAGTGGATTTATACATTATTTAAGCTAGGAAAATTGTTCCAGTAATCATTATTCAGCATCACTTGATGAACAAGGAGTTCGTTAAAAGAACAAAATATTGAGGTGAGAAGAAACCTGCTTAAACTATCGTTTCGCGATTTTGTTGACTTACGATAATCTATAGACATTCGGATTCAGCCTATGAAAAGCGTTTACATCACACACAACAGTAATGTGTAACAGTAAATTGCTGACTTACTTTTACATCACACAAATCACAATGAAAGTTTTAGGGTCCTTTTAGTGCATAAGACTGACATTGATTAACGGTACTGAATGCCTTTTGCACGACAGAAAAGCCAATGTTTATGAACGTGACATTTAGTTTGATCAAGACAAAGGAATCATTAGTTCACGCTGAACACTGATTCTAAGCAGCGTGTTTGACTATTCGGCGCTTATTCACAAGCATGGTAACAACCTAGCCTATAGATGACTGTAAAATCGGTACATACCTCTATATGAAAGATTGAACATTTTAGGTTGTTAAAGAACTTCACTTTTCATTTAAAAGTAAACCTTTTCATGAATCTGCGTAGCGCATATTTTTTCAATTTTCCGAATTTCATCTTTGATATTCTAGTCTTAGTTTCATAACCTGATTTTTACAGTAGATGGTTCACTTGTGTAGCGACAGTAAAATCATTTTTAGTTATCATAAATACAGCATATCCTAACAGCAGTTTCTTTTGTCACTGGATGCAATACAACATATGTTACGATTGATATATAAGTCAATCATGAATCACCTAGCTTATGCCCGTAACTTAACTATTAAATTTCTGTAGAAAACATTCACTGGGAAAACACATTATTGTCATATTTCATTCGTTGTTACATAAAATCATAAAATACCTGCACTGTAACGTTTTCTTGCAAGAAAACAATGTGATTTACTGCCAGTCTGCTATTGTTGCGTGGCACGCATACGAGTAAAACTTTTTACATTTATTCCAGACGATATTAATAGCATAATTGACGGTGTGCGCCGCTGGGTGTGAATTTACGATCAACTTATATTTTTAAAAACTCACTTTTCGCTTTTGTGCTTTCAAATCGCGTAAAATTTACTATTCAGTGATTTCAGAATGTTTACGATGGTACAATATAAAGTCTGGCAAAACAACCGGTTACGCTTAACGCTGCATCTAATCAAATGTAATATATCAAGATCGCTTTGCTTTAAGGTAGAATGCGACTGGGAGACAGGCATTCAAACTCTCAAACTTTTTCAAATCTTCTCTGATATACCACGTGTGGGGGTTCATTTTAAAGCTCTTGGTGTAAGAATATTTTCACCGTCTTTAATTTTTGTCTGTAGAGTTGACACAGGGATGGCGGCCATTTTGGATTTTAAATATCGGTAAATCTTGGGTTGTTTCTCTAGTACCTAATTTGCACAATAACACCCCCCCCCCCCAAAGTTGTATTCTTCATTATGAAAGACAATGCTTAAAATATCCCTTGAGGAAAGTTTGAGCTAAGTTTAAGTCTTTTATTTTCGAGGTGCTTCAACGAGGATATTTATATGTTTTCTTCTGTTCTATGGACCAATATATTAAGTCATAGATGGAAAGACTTTATCTATTCGCCTATATGTTTATATTTATCATTTATCACATGCACAAGCCAGGTTTGTCGTCTCGAAAAAAAATGCGGGATTTATACTCTTGTCGTTCTACGTCACGACAACCCGCGTCTATATCATCAATTTCGTGCGTCGGACCTTTATTTACGTCGATCTTCGGTGTGCTGGTCAATGTAAACAAACAGAATGGAGGCCGGTATTTCTCCCGCGATCAAACTTTGTCTGACATGAAAATATCGTTAACATTAGTCATGATTTAGAGTCTGACAAAATACATCCACCAGGCAATTTTGAGTCCTTGTGTGTTAGTTTATAGTTTTATAGACCCCGCCGACGCCTGAACTTTCGACACACTGTATACTTTCATTCGAGAGACATACAGCTTTCACTGCAACAAAGAGGGTCAAGTGTTTTCCAGGCCTCCAAAAGTAACGTAAATCGATATATTCAAAGACTACGACAATAATAATCCGAGCAATGAAACACAATAGTGTACCGACAGTATATTGCAGAAACAACTAACTCGAAGCTAGTCCCGTTACCGTAGGTTCCGTAAGCATTTTAACCAGGATCAGACGTGACATTACACAGTCTTCGTGCCGTCGACATGCTGTCGATTTTTGTTCCCAAAAATAGCATATCTTTGTCTGCTGTAAATTGCTAGGCCTATGCTATCTTTGAAATAGTGTATAACTTTGCGAAAGGTATGTGTAGACCAAGAGATCGTCTGGCATTTGCTCCATACACGAACGTAAACGCCGTTTTCTTCGCTCATGCGACGGACGACTGGAAATGATTGACAACTTGCCCACGGCGTATTGATATTATATCTGAAGTAGTTCAAAATTTTAAACGCGGAATCGTCGTCGTAAACTTCTTTTACTTTGCAAAAAATAACGAATTCTTGGCCTGTTCATGTGATAAGTATATTGTTCCCTAATATCTTTCTTCGTTCAGCTCGGAAAATACTCGCGACGTAATGACCATGTCACCATTCGTCTTCCAATCGTGGTCATTACGTCACTCGTTATTTTCCTTCAGTAAAGGAAGAAAAATATTAGGGAATGATATCTAAATAAATGTATATTCAAACATAAGTGTGTATATATATATATATATATATATATATATATATATATATATATATATATATATATATATAAAAGTGTGTATATGAGTTATATATGAAGATAAGTGCGTATATGTGTTTATATATGAATATAAGTGTATATATATATATATATATATATATATATATATATATATATATATATATATATATATATATATATATATATATAGATGTAAAATTGATAAGAAGTAGAAAACAGGACTTAGATGATACTCAGAGTTTCACGCTACATGTGTTCTTTGTAGCGATCATCAGACGTAGTATCATGACATGTAACGTGAAACTCTGAGTAACGCCTAGGTCCCAATATCAATTTTAACCGTAAATCGCTCTGCCATACAAGTATTGAACACTCTTTTACAGCGTGAAGATTTCCGAATTTTATAGGATATATATATATATATATATATATATATATATATATATATATATATATATATATATATATATATATATATATATATATATATTCCGCGATTTAGGACTTAAAATAACTATCGAGACGAACTTAAAAATAGACGGTAGCAGCAAAAATTACATCGGCCTCAGAAAATCCTTTCAAAACCCGCTTTTGGCAACCACCTTCACTAGTTCACCAATGAAAAGTGCCAACAATATAGAGAGCTTTCCAATTACATACGAAGAACAAAATATGCAACACTCAACCAGTTGTTCTGTTTTGTGCCACACCGCTGCTTACTTTAATGCAACAAAGAGATGTAACCTTTGCTTGAAAGAGAAACTTTTCATCATCAATACTAAGAAGCCTAAACAAGCGATCGGAGCTCATCACGGAGTGTCGCCATGAGAATAGATCTGTCCTGCCCAACTACCGTGCCTCTCCTCTAGGAATGGAACCATCCAGCGTACTATGTGGAAACACGCATAACAGAGACAAGAACACGGAGAACCACGCACGGATCGACAGGAACATCAGAAGCAAAGCAACGGAAACATTCGAAAATAAGATAAGTTGAACCATTCGTCTGATGATCGTTACAAAAGAACACACGTAGCTTGAAACTCTGAGTAACGCCGAAGTCCTGTTTTCTACTTGTTATCAATTGTTACCATATGCATACGCGCACAAACGTATTACTATACATACATACATACATACATACATACATACATACATACATACATACATACATACATACATACATACATACATACAGACAGACAGACAGACAGACAGACAGACAGACAGACAGACGACAGACAGACAGACAGACAGACAGACATAGACAGACTGACAGACAGATGGACAACAGTATCGAATTGACCCTTCTCCTGTTGTGTACCGTGCCACTGACTGTATTCATAATAATGAAGTATCGTCTGAATAACAGACTTATAATCCGTTTGCTATTTTGATAAGATGTTGTATGTCGTTCCCTGTTTTCGTCTGTGAGGTCATTAAACAGTTTATTGGTATCGACCTTACGCTGTTATTGTTACTTTATATCACAGGTTTTATGCGTTTCCATGGCGACAGAGAGAGTGTACCCGTGAATGCTTAACATATAAAACATTGATGCGGTCGTCCGTTTCAGTAGAGTTTCAAATAACCTTATGTAATATTTATGGGCAACTATCGATTTCGCTACCAGTTTCCCAATGTTTCCTAGCGAGTACTAATATGCGATCTTCAAAACCGTCAGTACATGTATGACACAATCAACGAATACCTTCGGCGATTCCACTCGCGGCAGGACTCATAATCAACTAACGTTTCTTTTCAACTGATCGATATCAGGTAATCGCGTGACCGCCATTAAAATTAATCTATGTATGTTGAATTTCTTTGCAATTTTTACTCTCTTAGTTTTCCAAAAATAAAGAATTGTATGATCCCCACAGGGATTGACCGCCATTTTGAATTTCAAATATCAAATATCAAATATCAGTAAATCTCGGGTAATTTGTTGCTATCTCACGAAAATTTTACGGTGAGCCCTGATTTTATTGTTGATTTGGCAAGCTTATGACTGAAAGTGACATTGATTGAAGTTTGAGCATAATAAGTCTTTCACTTTAGAGGAGAATAATACCTTAAAATTCAGTCATGCAGACCATTAAACATCAAGAATCATACACACATGCTGAATTGGCAGAAATGCATGCTACAATAGGACAGTACTGCTACCAAAAATTGAAAAGTTACAGATTACGCAGCCCTATGGTCACAGGGCGTTTACTGTTTTAGTGCTCGTACTCTGGAATGATTTGCCTTTGGAAATTTAGGTAGTATGCGCCTTGAAAGTGAAAGACTGAAAGAGACTGGAACGGAAAACCAACCTCTTACTAAATCAACAACACAAATTGGGGATCATCGTGCAAAGTTTGGAACTGGCGAAAAAATACCCGACACTTTGCGAGATTTGAAATTTAAAACGGCCGCCATTCCTGTTCTACCTCTATTGGGGAAATTGAATTTTCGATTTTCAAGAAAACTAAGACAGTTAAAGCTTTTCTTTCTCCTAAAGCTTCAAAAGGAGCTCCCACAAGTGGTAGATCAGAAAAGAATTGTAGAAATTTCAGAGTCCAACAATCTGTCCCCGAGGCGTGTTCTACCTTAAAGCAGCTAAGTCTGAGACCTGTTTGCAGTTTTAAGTGCAATTCGAAAACTTACCTTTTCACTCTATTTTATTTGTAATGTTTATACGGCTTCCCTTCGTTGATTTTGTTGTTTTGATCCAGTGATTTGTCTCTTTTTAGCTTCATGTGTGTTTGTAATTTTCATTAGCACTTTGATTATTCTGTTTTGTACAATATGCTGAGACTTGTGTGTAGTGCATTTAAAACACATTCTTAATAAAAATAATAATAACATAACCGTCGACTCGGACCCAAATGGCAAATCAATGCTAAGACACGAGATGTTGTGAATAAGAGTCATCTTCAAATTACCCCATTGATATTTGAATGTGAGTGGGTTGTGATTGATCATGCAGCTGTAGACGTGATTTTACATGTAGGTAGATGGCCAGGAGAAAATATCATTGAACAGATAAAAGTTGTACAGATTTTGCATGAAATAATTTATCAGCACATCTTACTACTCGGGACGATACTTGTAATTAATTTTGCTAAAAAACGCGCACAGATCTCATTTTTCAATCAAATAGAGTTCAAAAATCACTTACAAAATCCATTGGTGGATCCATCTTTAATATTTCATATTGAATAGATGATTTCTTAGCTTGATTTGCATCCTGCAACTAAATAAACATCTTACAGCATTTTAGTTTCGTAGCTCAAAGGATATTGAGGGTACGAAAATATGTGTTTTGTTATTCGATATGATTGACTTCGAAACGAACGCTACTGGAGAAATGGATCTGATACGAATGCCATAAATCATGAAAGTAAAAAAATCGTTCTAGCTATTATTTGTCTAGACGTAAACCGAGTTCCATAACTGGGCATAGCCAGGGATTAGCCAAGTTCATGGTCAAATTCGACAGGCTGTAGCTCTGTCTTACTTGACGGAAAAAACAGCAAACCTATCCCGCGTTGTCCGCCTTCAGATTTTATCATTTCAAACGATTTTAGATTATATGTTTAATGCACGAAGAACGTAGATCCGATTTTCGACGATTAAGCTTCCCTTCAGGGATGTATTCGTGTGAAATCTGTATGTCACGCGTAGCGATGGTTTCAATTATGACAGAATCTATCCTATCCTCGAGTTTCTGTTTTATTCTTCGAAAAACAAATTGTCAATTCTCATTTCTGTGAAAGCGCCCACTCTTCACAACCTGAGCGTGTTCAATTTGCTTTTCGTTTTATTAACCATCGCAGCATCTGACACGCTGTCACTTTTTTAAAACATTCTCTTCTTGAATAATTTATACTTCGCTGAAAATTGAGCATTCAGCAAACTACAGGGAGCGGCTTTTTATAGAGTATGAGGAAAATAGTTCAAACAGATAGTGTCCAATTTCAATTAATTTCAGGATTTTATTCCTCAAAAGAAGAGTTCCATGGGAGTAAACATACTCAATTTTTGATCAGTGTCCTTTCATTACATATGTCGTCGATTTACGGAGACATCCCAACGTTAATATGTTAGAGTGCCACTGCCAGATACTGAAAAATTAAAATCGCACCTCTTGTCACAAAAATAAAATTTACGTGAACTTTCCTATTTACAAATTAAATTACAATTTTCTTTTCATAAAAGGTGGCAGGTGACAAGTTTGTCGAAAATCTATTTTATTAATTTCGTCTTCGGCTTTTAATTTTGCACTTCACGGATAACTGACCTGTCAACGTTCTGATAGGTATAATATGTTTAATAAGGGCACAACAACAAAAATGAATGTGGGCAGTGCTTTCATTCGACATGCATTGACCAATGATGGACAATCTCAAAATACGTAAATGTATAATTGAAAAACTGATACGATGGCTTTCATTATTAACAACTAGTGGTCTGATATAGAAAGTAACTGTTCATTGACTGAAATATTTGGGCATGCACAAATTACCACTTTAGCCTCTAAGTTGAAGCCGCTCTCTGGCAAAGACGAGAGAGAGAAAAATGTGCTCACACACAGAACGGTATGCGGGTAAAAAGACATGAGCTTTACTGTTGGGTATCGCAAGTATGTCAAACCGAGCTAGACTATCACATCGTTGGTTGAAGGACATTAATTCGAACTGAAGGCAGCTTAGTACTACTATACGGTTTCGTCAGAACAATACAACTCTCTGACATAGAAAAACACAGACGACATTGTGGATGGTTGATTTTGTTATTGCAATATCCATTTTCACATGATTTGAAACAAGCTTGTTATCAAAAGCAATACACAAGCTTACAGAGTAACAAAAATCGTTAAAAAATTTATAACATAGCAGAATCCGACCATTCATTTTCTCTCTGTTCAACGAAATAATATCCATTCTACATTTAAAAAGTCCCGATGTTTCTCTTTCGCCAGTGAGAGTATGAACCAAATTAGCGCTGGGGGCTACTTAATATTCACATATCCTACAGTCGCATCCTAGCGAGTCGATCACAAAATCCACAGATTTGATTTTGGTCCAGCTGAATCGAATTCATGTGACACATAAAAAAATCACGATACACGATAGGGTCTTTGTAGTCTGGCAGAGACCCTGCGATTCGCGTTCTCCCCTGTTCGACACAGCGCGCCCTTCAGAGACGCGACGCGAATCCCAGGGTCTGGACGTTCTTGCAAGCGACCGGTCGGATTTCTGCCTGATCCGGGTACTTTATAGAACTCCACACACCCGTTAATCAAAACAAAAATGACAAGTAGCATAGCCAAATAAAATGAAAAATGAAAAATAAAAACATACCACGTATATAGGTCTACCTGCTACTAGTATATATTCTCTCCGCCCAGTTAGATAGGTTTTTCTTTTGAGGTCACTACCCTTATGAATATTCATACCCTTGCAAAAACGGACAGTCGCTGTGTCTGGCAGCGCGTGCTCACAGCTGCACAGCGTAGTCTTCGAATGCAGGCCCATCGTGGGCGCGCACAAAACAAGGCACAGCGACTGTGGAGAGTCTAGGGACTCTGACACAATTTTACTTTTATCTCGTTAGCAGTGCCACACAAATATGTAAATTATCCCGCTGTGAAAGGCACAATATTTCCTTTTCGCGCCACTGTCGTCACAAAACCATTAGAAATACAATTTCAGCCATTTATGAATTATTCTAATGTGTTTACGTTCCTTTTATTTGACACTGTATGGATAAGGTGAACGCGACACAGCGTTACGCTGCAGTTGAATGGGAGCGTCGGGTACAAAACTTGCTATAAGTCGTTCACCCAAATGAGCAAACTATATTCTCCAGCCTCAACTGAAGATGTACTTTGCGCTCATGGAACTCGAACAGTTTCTTAGGAAGTACAAAGGGATAACTTAAAAGCTACTTTGACCTACTTATTTGGTAAAGTTCGTCGCCGTTGGCCAAGTCTACAAATTAATGGACACACGGTTTGAAGTGTGGCTCCAGCGGAGTGAGCGAACTAAAACGATTTTCAGCAGGGGTCCTTACATAGATCTTTGGCGCCTAATTTAGTGAGATTTGATAAGTAATTCCCGCTGAGTCAACAGTTCTTAATGCTTGTCAAATAAATATGACAATGTTTGATTTACAGTGTATTTATAGCAATCTTTAATTAAATTGTCAGTGCCGTATGGACTTTAGATTTTCTCGTCGGATTGACCATTCCGACGAATTCGTCAGTAGTATGGTTAAGCTCTTAGAGATTTACAGCCCTGAGTAAATAATTGACCTATCTCCAGACTTATAAAGATAAGACAACATTCTTGATTCAGTTGTTTTATTGTTTAGTGAATCCTGCTGTCGAATTGTGGGTGGTGTTGATGATAATGATGATGACCACAATCATCATCATTATCATCGCCATCGACGTCGGCGTTGTATTATTGGTAACTACGGTGATATCATTTCAAATTATTCATGTTATTTTTACCATTCATAGTAATAGCTTCATCCACAACCAACATCTGCATACAAGCGGGCGCGAAATTGCTTACGGAACGCTGTGAACTTTCCGAAATAACCAGACTCGAACAAATTATAAATGTAAGTAGCTTCCTGGCAGACCATTTAGATTATCCCCAGTAACAATAAGCTATAACGTTTTCATAAAAAGTATTACAAAACCACCGTCTGCTGTCTCATAATTTTAGATGGACAAAAATAATGCTGAATGGATCCAGAGAGTTATTATTACTTAAAAACTCAGATATCGATATGATTTTTTTCGAGTGCATGGAGAACGTATGTTCTTTGCAAGTAATCAATTCAGTCGCATTTTCCTAACGCAAACAGTGTGAATAATGAGTAATGTAGCGAAATAAGTGCATTGTCATGAATTCAGCTGATGAAGTCATTCACAAAAATTTAACACGCGTCATTTAAATGTCAATGCTGTCTTGAAAATCGACGAAATGGAACGCTGAAAGGAGTCCTTTTGTTGGGATGTGAAATTATATTGTGTAGTCGTGATAAGGCATAGTGTGAGAGTCGTCTTGAAGATATTTTAGGTCAACCATTTCAACACATCGCTAACTGTCAAGTTGCATTGCATGATTTTTCTACATATGTTAAAGACGTCACCAAATCCATGTCGAACAAACGTCTCTTTATAACGCTTGCCCTTTAACGTTGCCGCGAAAAAATAGCATGAAAATTGTATCGCACCATGTCCATCATATTGGTCAATGACCTACATAAATTGTGAAAGGGATGATAATTAGAGGGCGTCCTAAGGCAAGCGACCTCCTTGATGAAATTGTAATTCTCTTTATCTCTATAGTTTCTATCAGGAAGGTGTACGTTGATTTTAATGATCCGATTGGTAAGGGTCTTACTCCGTTTAAGCAAAACCAATGATCTGTTTTAAATTTTCAATGTACACGCTCTGCTGGCTGATCTAACTTTTTCTTCGTGTGTACACATTATGGCGGAACTCATGAGAACTCTTAATATTAGATTATGTTTTACTTCTGTCTGTGCACTTTAAAATCTTTGTGGAATACATGGCAGAATATCAAAGAGACACTTTCTTCGCCTCATGCAAATCTTACTTAAGTAAAAAAAACTAGATTACATTTGCAATGCGCGTGGTTTCGCCCAGTACGAGCGTAGTTTGCTGTGAAACGTCATCGGCGTCATGGAAACGGGTGGTACAGGGGACGTTTTTTAAAATAGAATTTGGTCATTACAAGGTTGCTCTTCTCTTAGGGGTCATAAAAGTCACTGCCGTCTCGTCGTTTGCATACATTTACGTCTAATGCAGAAAACCTACTCTCATTGCATTTTGAAACACCAAGTCAATCGCCATGATCTCAAGTAAGAGATTCACTAATCTACGTACATTTGTAAAAAATCTCCTGTTTTTTCTCTATTCCAAGAATGACGTCATCACACACAGTCGGTATTCTTTTCGTAGCTGTTGTAAATTAAGGGTTGTTGATACCTATAGAAAATCCGAGAACAGTAACCGTATATTTTACATCGGCAGTACCAGTTGTTTCTTGGTTCACGCCAAAGGCAAAAACAGGTAACTTGACGTTTTTTCTGACCTTTGATATCGCTTACTGGTAAAGGGGCCATCGGCCTGGAGGAGTATTTCATATTCATGGCGGAACCTATTAAAACACGGAAAGAGTGTGTCATTTTTCTCTTGAGGATATTTTGCCTCAGCACTTAAAAAAGTATCCTCAGTTAATTCATTTCAGTGGTCTCAGCTCCCTCTTTGAGGTTTTCATAGTCGGTAGTGATCTTTGTACGACCACGTTACGGCGACGAGCTGGTAGAGCGAAAACAGAAGTCGTGTAATTTTCCGTCCGATCGTATTTTCATAGAACAGTCTGAGACATTAGCCAATCCAATTTATTTGTAACTATAACACATCATTGCATTTCGTGACGCAATGCCATGATATTTAACTGAATTTCGTCTTCACGACATCAATATTACCTGAATAAAGCGTACCAAAGGACCCTTTTCAAAATAGTTAAAATACCCGGGTAAAAACTTACATCAAACTAGACTAATCTATGTCTCTAGAAGATCTTTCAAAAACTACTTTCTTTTCCTGTTTGGATTCTACATTCTATAAAGGATGGATCACAATCTAAATGTCATTTCCAGTAGGCTACTGATGCCGTATGTTGTGGGTTCGAACCCGATTGAAAACTAGCCGTATTTTCTATCCTGGGTTGGTAACTCTGCTGGTGGATAGAATTGTCCCCGAGGTTATCGTTCGCCCAGTTAAAGCGATGAAATTCGTTTCTTCGCTTCGATAAAGTTTGTATGTGCGATGTGTGATAGTGAGCATGCGTGCGCGAGTGCTTCACGAACTCTACAACGTGTGGAGCGGTCTCAGTCAGAAAAATGTAACAACTTAGCCGGCTATTGAACCACTCTTTTTTGGGAGTGGAGATTTAGCCGAGCGGTTCTCTCTGTGGCCTCTCCGCTAGGCGACTGATGCCGTATTTTGTGGGTTCGAACCCGATTGAAACTAGCCGTATAGACAAGTGTCTACGCATTGTGTGTCATCGATTGTCCATCACTACAACTGTGTTGTGAGGTGTATAACGGTTACATGTGACCCTATTTAACACAGCGCCTCGAGCGAAGAATCCGGGTGAATCTTCCTTCTGATTCACTACGCCGACTTTAAAGGTTAAACACGGATAAACAACAAATATACAGAAGGGCAAAGCAAACATTTGCAGATATAAGATTTATGAAAATCCGTTAAGACTTTCATAGAATCCCAAGTTTTCAATGATCCTTTCAAGGGCAAACAACTTAGAAGTTACGTTTCGTATCCATGGAAACCAGTTTTTCGGCGTGCAGAACTGTGCATGGTCGTCTGTTTTCCTCACTTTACGCAGTCGAAGTGGATGTACACTTTAACATGTCAAAGAATATCTGCTGCTAAAATTGACGTCCTCGAGTCATCGACATTAGTTGCTAACGGCCAGGACATGAGTCCTTTGAATATCGACAACTTGTCATGTTACCTTCAGTCTTGTTAAAGCACAACTTGAAATGACTTCCTAGGATGAACACGCCATAACACGCAATATGGGCTGCGCTGGCATCTCCTGTTTACAGCTTCATCACTGATCACTCGCGTACCGTGAGAACACGCTGTTTATATAACGACATGAGGCGAAGATGTAGAATCATTAGTCTGTGAATACAGTGTTTAGTAACCTTGAACACGACCGTGGCCTTTTTTTTCATCAGAGCTTCTTCTTCCTTTTCAAATAGATAATTGATCACTCGAGGGATTTGTGCTACTTTGCCCGACCTCTGCAGATTGAAACAAGAGAAAAGAGGTTGACATTTATGCCGTATTCAATTACACAGAGGATATTATGAACACATAGCGATACCTGTGAGTGGAAAAGAATGTCATCGATTTATCCATTTGGATATCGTTTATACCCCTAGGCTTCTGTTTCCAAAGTGCTTTTACGTCAACATTGCCGTTCACTTTTCTTCCATAAGGAATATCAAATTTCAGAAAGTCTCTGCTGAACTGAGTATTCAGACGATTCCTACATGTGAGCATTGAGTGGAAACATTTGCAAACTAAATACGAGATATCTTATCTCCAAGGGACGAATGAAATAATGCAGAGATACAGATTATTCGGTCGAAAATGCGTCTTGTGGCCCTGTCCTTGTTTGTAAGGCAAGCAAGCTACTGTCGCCTTGCACTGAAGCTCACTCCAGTTGAAATGACAATGAATCCGAATGGTTTTTGACTCTCCTATTTCAATGTTTCGGCTAGTCTGTCGTGTCATTTGTGGCTGTCCTGTTTAATACAAAAAACATAAACTGTAATTTATGCTTTGATGTCGCGCAAGCCTTAATATAAACGTGTAATATATCTCCACCTTTGCATAAAGTCAATATAGATTGGTTATAGTAGCCTTGATTGTTGATATCAGTATCTTACTGATTAGCTTAACCATTCTATAAAATATAGGAATATTATTGCAGGATTGTTAACACGAAAAAGGGAGGATACTGTGTAATAGGAAACGTTCCAAAGAATGTTTACTTTTAATTTTACCATTGTTCAAATCCCATGTCAATCATTTATTAGTTTTCGTATTGAGAATATTGATGAACAATGAGAATATTATAAATAAGATATGGCAAAAAACTGTACGAATTCTAAAACACATCTTGTGATATTAAAATATGGAGTCATTATAGAGAGATTGAACACAGCTATTATCGTCGTCGTCGGAGTAAAATGGATATGTGTGGATGAAATTAGGGAAGAAAATACAATTAAATGAAAAGATATTCGTGAAAACAGAAAGATTTTGACCTACTACTAATAGGCGTGTACTTTCCCCATGTGGGCACATATTATAGATCATGTCGACGTGAGTCGTTTAGATCGGTGTCGTGACTGGACAAGGCTCTCGCCAAGTACTTTAACACGGTGATATACGGGGTCCTAAACTAAACTAGCATAGATGGGCATTGCCAAACCAAAGAGCTCCAGATAAGGAGAAAAAAATTATTCGGAGTAACAAAAGATGAAATATGTAAATGGATATTACTAAAAAATCAGCTTACATTTTTTAAAAATGTTTAAAACAGTCCCATTTTAACTGTTGGCAAGCGCTTTGCTGTGTAATCATTGCCACTGATTCTCGTCTGCCTCACCTCCACTGTCATGGCCGACTGCCAGTGACATATCTCTCAATAGTTTTAAAATGGTCCGTACGGCCGGCCAAGACCTTCAGATTTTGATTCAACGACGCCAACTCGGTTTTAAAATACTTTCACTTATCAAAATGCTTTTACTATTATAGTAAAAAGTACATTAAAATAAAAACCCGTTTATATTGATGTAATATGTTAGATATAATCCATCCGAATTATGATAAGAACGCTCAATTTCGGTATCGTAAAGCACTATAGCCTGGCTGCCTATGCAGTATATAGTGTCACAGTCTCTCTAGTGGTCATGCTATATTAATATAATCTCCTGTATACCTACATGAAGCGGTAGTTATTGTTTCACTACTGGAATTTTCAGAACTCTTCTATACTAATTTAAATTGTAAGACTTATCTAGACTGGCAACTGCCATTTATGTGTCTGTACGATTTTGATATCGATGCATCAAATAAATGTACTTCACACCAGGTTTTTGTCGATTTTTCAAAAAGGTCTTTGCAATCATTCAACGTTGTTTGAAATAGATAACATAACGATTGGAACCACTAGTATGCAGTAGTTAGCCACAATAACCTAAGAAATACATCGATCATCGCAATTTCAGAGTAAATGCAACTTGGAAACGCGTCCATTAAACATTTACCGGAGGCTTTTTCGAATGATCAACAAGGATACCTCTATGTCGACAAATATTTTCTTGCGCTATGTATGTTTAACGACTTTTAATAACATTTACAATAGGATGATGATTTTCAATTGTACCACAGTTTGCATAGAGATAGAGTATTCCCAAGATAAGGGTCTTTGAAGAAGTTAACGTTTACATTTGCTGGCAATTACAGTGGAATTGAAACGGATGAGATAGCAAATGTTTACTCGTCGATAATGTTTGCTTATTGTCTTTTCCACGAAAACTCCTTTGACAAATAAATATTTACATGATTTCAACAACCAAAATATAACTTATTTGAATTAAATCGCCATGAATCTGAACATTTTGCAATTATAATGAATTAATGGATGTAGACAAAGCCTATTTTGGTGACGCAAGGTGCAAGATGCTTTCCCCACTCAGATAAATCTATCAAGGACATACCTTTTTATTTTCCATTAAAATATCAAATGTTACCAAGTATCTATTAAGAAATGGATCGCATCGATGACCTTGACACGTTCAAGGTAGCACGCGCCTCGGGGACAGATATTCGGGCTTCCGAATTTCTACAATTCTTTTCTGATCTACCACTTGAATGGGTTCATTTTAAAGCTATTGGAGAAAGAGAAACTTTAACCGTCTTAGTTTCTTGCAAATCGTAAAGTTTGTTTTTACTCCATAGAGTTAACAGAGGGATGACTGCCGTTTTGAATTTCACCTATCTTAAAATGTTAAGAAATTTTTACCGCTAGTTCTAAACTTTGCACGGTGACCCCTGATTTTTATTGGTTGATTCGGTGAGAGAATGGTTGAAAGTTTCATTTAGGAAAGTTTGAGTAAACGTTGAAGCCTTTCACTTTACCGTAGGAAAGTTTACTCAAACAATGACTGTTGGGTAAATCACTTTGACGGGGACTTCATCGCTGTGTCTAGACATATTTATGTAGTTTAATTGTCCTGTATAAGGATTTTGCATATCACTGTAAACTATACTAGTTTGTGGCTTGTCTTATTTTGAAGTCGTCTAGCGTAAATCACGAGATTAAAGCGCTTTTCTTGTACAAGAGGGTTAAAATTTACGAAAGACCTCTTGTGATTGTATGTACATACCTTCGCATGAAATATGTTTTACATTGGGGCGTTTTGTGACATTAAATCGAGGCCAATCATAAAGGAATAAGGAAGCATAGAGCTTTAAAGTCAGGAAATGCACAAAGGTAGGAAATCTTTGATATTATCTGATATGATATACATCCGCTAAATCATACTTTATCAAGGCAACTGCCCACGAAATCATCACAACATTGCTAATCACAAGGATCGTTTTGCCATTCTGCTATTTGTCAGTGAACACAATTAATCATTAATAGATCCCCGGCTCGCTTTTGAAATACGCAAAGTCGTAAATACGAGTAGCCACAATCTTTCTAGGACGGCAGAAATATGAGTCGTAAACCGTGAAGTGACGTCCCACCCCGCTTCAATGATTAGCTTATTTCATGACATGTGTCACAGCGATGACGCAGACTTTTTTGAAAGTGTGAATGTTCCATGGATCCATCGATAATATATTTTAATCATTGGGTAAAAGTAAAGCGCTTTAGCCAGAGAGCAAGGAAAGAAAGGTCGTGCAAAATAAATGTTTAAGGCTGACTCACAAGAGTAATCTTGCGTGGTTTTAGTTAAGGTAAAATACGCCTCTGGGACAAATATTCGGCCTCTCAAAATTATTCCGCTACTTTTCTGGTCTACCACGGACTAAATTTAAAGCTCTAGTATCGTCTTAGTTTTGGAAAGCGAGCATTTTATTTTTCCCCATTGAGTCTATATGAGAATGGCCGCCATTTTGAGTAAAAAATATAGGTAAATGTAAGTTGATTTGTTTCTCTTATGCCAAACTGTACATTGTGATCCCTGATTTTTATTCTTGACTTGGTAGGGGAACGATACGGGGTTTCTTTAGAGAAAATGTGAGCAAAAGTTTAAGTCTTTCACTTTCGAAGTGCATACTATATTAACTCGCTTTGTCCCGGGAAATTTATATGCTACTGTAACATTAAATGTTACATTGAAAAACTCTCAATAAATTTTCGCCCCGAGAGAGCAGTGGCTCGATTTTTGACGTTGTCTATTCTCTAAGCAATAGCTGCTGCATTGACACGAACAGCCGCCAACACCAAGAAGCGCGATGAATATTTCACAAGTCCTCTCACTGCAGTCTAGTACGTGTATCCCTGCGCTGTAACCACTGCAATATACATTATTTACTGCAGTATTGTACGATCAATGGCCATTGGCGTTTTCTGTTTGGCCATTGGCGCTGTTTATGCAACCTCTCTGAGTAACATCTTACCCTACAGGTACTGTAGTACCGGTCTGGGTAAGGTAGTAGACTGTCTGAACCCTGTAACTACTGTTGATTGACTACAGGTGTACTGTCATCCGTTGTTCTTAACTTCCCCTTATTAAAACCTTTGAATGACAGAGTAAAGAAGCTAGTATTTTCACACAGTAGGTCCTGTTGCAATATTTTCCCTGCACGTTGAATATAACAAAGTCTATAAAGATACAACTGACTCTTTAAATTCAAAATGGCCGCCATCCTTGTTTCTACTCTGTTGGGAAAAAAATTCGATTTTCACAAAGTAAGCTTGTGAAAACTTACGTTATTTCATGAGCCTCAAAATGAGTTTCACCAGGTGGCAGACCAAAGTAGTACTGCAAAGGTTTGGGATTCCAAATATCTGTTCCTGAGGCTCATTTTTCCTTAAACTATCGTTAAATCAATTGCATGATAATCATTCCTTGTAAAAAAATGGAAACTATTTGAAAAGTGATTAAAATACATGGCAGATCAGCGAAATCAGTGAAATGCGGCTGCTTTGTACGTATCATGGTAACGGAAGAGAGGAGTTTGTGTCTTTTTAGCGTACTCGACAAAACCATCCGCGTTGGAACATTATTTAAAGCACTTTTTTGTGTTTCTATGACATTCTTTTTTCAGTGCGTTCGATGAAATACACACTCTTGATGGATATCCAAATATCGCTAATATTAGAACTGTAGCTTTTGCGTACGTTTTTTATGTCCCACTTATGTATAAACTTGACCTATCGTGAAAAGTTATCGGGGCTAAAATTGAAAACTACTTGTCGCAGTGGTTTCGATCAATGTTAGGCTTAAGTTCAGTGTAAACCGGAGAGTACTGCTTTATGTAGTATGCAAACACCGGGAATAAAATGCACATCGGTTTTCCCTGGGCTACTTGCGGCTGTTGTGGTCTGAATATTTGCGGTAAAAATAAATAAATAACTCTGCGTGAAATCTTTGACAGTGGAGATAGAGGTACAGAAAAGTGTTTCGTCCGTTCATTTGGCGACGTGTATAGGTATATCGTACGATGCATGCCAATGATTACACTTCCAATCGCGGTCGACCGACATAGACGTACTTTCCGAGAACTAATCTCTACTTTAGTTGATCAGTATAAGGAATTCCTTACAATAACCCCGCTGCCTGTATAGAGTAAATAATGACATGTACGTCCATTCAATTATTGCAAGAAACAGACACATTATACATTCTGCAATTACCAGCCTCATTTTTTACAATTCATACCAAAGTTCGATATCTCATTCCCTGTAGCCCATGGTTTGTCAGAACACTATTATCGTTCAGATATCGTTAATCATATGTGCAGTTCTTCACGGACTTGGCTTGAAAAAGGCGTCGGGGATTTAAGATTCTAGTAATATTGGGATAAGGCTTGTATCTCGGATAACAGAGGCGTGAGATTTCCCTTGCTGAATCGACATTTCACACTGACACGAGCCTATGATGTTATCAACTGTCTTGCGTTTCTTAGTCCGACAAGGATTTGATTATCAATTCTCGAGAACAGCTGAGAAAATGCCATCTTTCAATCGAAAACGAAAAAAAGGTCGCGACCTCAGACTCTTAGGCGTCTTGATCCTTTGCATCCGCAAGCAATTATCTTGACGCTGTCGTCTACTGTCCAATCACGTGTTACCTGTTGCCGTTGTTCTGCACATCACCCATGATGCAACACGGTATAGGTCGGTAAATGTTTATCCTGAAATTTCCCGGTCTTCGACACTGTATGCATGAGGACGTGAAATCATTGCTTCTATACTGATATCGAATGAAATCAAAGTCACTGAATGATCAATTTCGAAAAACTGAGTAACCGCTGCTTCATTTCCGTATTTCAGACAAAGCCGGAATATTTTGTAGTGTGTTCTTCTCGACAGACTATGTTGTTACAAGATAAATTGGTCGCCGTGAAAAATAGTTAAATTTTATTCGTCCAATTTAATAGCGTTGTATTTTATTTTTGTTTCATATTTTTCAACAATTTTATCTTTTCTGTGTATCAAAGAGAAGAAAAAGGTAAAAGAAGGCGTCTATGATATGCCACGAACCCTGAAAAGTCGTCGTGTAACTGGTATCGGCGTGTCACCAACTCTGAAAATTATCATGTAACTGGTATTGGTGTGTCACGCACTTTGTACGAATCAAGATGATTTATTCATATATCAATAATCATAAAAGTCTTGCTTCTGACGTTTACATCAGGCAATTTGATACAGCTACCTACAGCTGCCACACCTCGTTTCTGCAATATTCGTGATAACAATGGGGTAAAGCGTTTTGCCAGGGATGTTTTTTAGTGAAACAACATCAAATTTGAATGTATTCGACAGCTGTGTGTCCGGGGTTTTAAATAATCTGTTATAATAATCTGGCAGAAAAACAAAAGTTCGGAACCATCTTTTATGGTTCACTAATTACAAGAATGTCCTTGAAAGACATCAAAATGTTATTTTATTATTTTCGGTGTTTATGTGACAACTCACCCTATAAATCACATCGTTGCTCAAAACATGGAAGCAATTAGACAAGGCAATGAAATCTCGATATTAAAACCGAATTACATTTTGCAGCGTCGACAAAACGTGGCGATTTCTTTTCGCAGGATTATCTGGATTGACACGAAAAATATTTTACCATAAGCATTAGGTTCTAGTATTTATCCAATAATGTTTTATTCTAAACATAATATGCATCCATGAGGAAAGGCGGATTACCATTGTTCAATTGTCACAATCTATGAAAGGATGGAGCGAGTCTGTATAAAGATAACCAACTTTCGTTGTTTTTCCTACCTCATATCCGGAGCTTTATGACTGACTTCTTCGAGATGTTTTTATCTACGTTGCACCGGAAATTACTGAAACCGTTAATATGCCCCACTTTTCTGGCGAAGCCTTTATAGCCTCGAATGTACATTTGGCTAAGAAGTACCTCCTCCAAAACCAGTAGAACAAGTGATCTTAGTGAGTTACTTAAAATTAAAAACATTTTATGGCTTGAAATATTCCAGAACTGTTTCTTTCGTGTGACTGCAACTGTATCATCGTATACATGAATGTTTTTGCAGGACAAGAATTTTTCTCGTGGATCTGCAGTGGCAAGATTCCAGACGAGTTGGAAGATCCATCACCTCCAGAGGCAAGAAATTTCGTTGTATATTTAATCTGAGCTGTTAGTTATGTGAAGCTTTTAAAACTGTCAGCCTTAATGTACTCGCCCTTGCTTAGCAAAATCACGTCGAAACAAATATCTTTGCTCGTTCATTTTACTTTTGCAAAGTGCTTAAAATGATGTGGCTTTGGCAGTTCACCTATGAGAAGTTGAATTCCTGATAAATGCACAGAATGCAATTTAACTTACTATGGCCATTTTGCACGCAATTCTTTGATTAGGATGCAAAAGACTTCAAGCGCCAGTGAGGTTAATTGAACAAGGTTTTGGTGCACGCCGTAAGTGGGAAAAATACCCATGTCCATTGCAAGTCACCCATGGTTTTACAATCCCATTGACACGTATACCTCACACAAACTCCACTTTGTGAGCTCATTATTTGTTTAACATTTTGACCCTTTTATTTTAACAAGTCAGCAAACTGATAAGAGTTTTCCCATCCAGAGCAAAAAGAATAATTGAGTTAACTATGTGGAAAGCTTGACACGCAAAAAGTGAAAATAATAAAGAGGGCACACAGCTCCACTACCAGTAACCATATTATCCCGTAAAATGTTACCTGAAATGTTTGCGTTGCATGTTAAATTTGGAAATCTTTAAGTGAAATTCTCTGGTGTTACAGGTCACATTTGAAAATTGACTGAATGTCTGCTGACTAATAAAAATGAAGATTTGTAAAGACTGATTTGGTTAGGCAATAACATACATTACCAGCTGCGGCCGTTCTGTCCTTGAGAAGGTCAACACTACAATGGCAACGGATGTTATTTATCAAATTTGATAACAGTCTGAGGTCAAGAAGTTCATTGACTGAGGTGATGAAATATCTAAATAAAATTTAAATTTGGAAGCCGTTGCCGTACGGTTGAATTCTGTCAACTTAAATGTATTTATGAATGCATGATAGGAAAAGTTTGATAATGCCATTCCAATGATATGAAATCGAAAGTCTCATCTATACCATCTTCAACTTTTATGATTAATATACGACATTAAATAAAGCATTTGTAATGAGAAATGTGCACACTTCAGCGAAAATTGACGGTCGATTGACCAGTTATTTTGTATTTAGGTAATTTGGGTAACAGTTTTACCCTGCAAATATGATCGCAAATCGTCAACCCTGTCATCATCGACATTTTACACCATAAAGGAAATACATAACACGACAGAAAAGGTTTGTGTTACTATATATCTATTTTCTAACGAATTCCGATTTCTTTTTTGTTTCGACCTTCGCCGACTCAAGAAAGATCACCTTAACAGCGCCCCTTACGTCTATCACGCGATCAGACAATATTCACCAGAATAATGTCAAAACCAAATTAATGCTCTTTAACAAAGCAACAAATAACAGGGAATTTACCTTAAATTTGTAATACAGTGTCTTCGACCATTGTCTGACAATTTACATATGTCAAAATTTTGAAGCTAATCTTGCCAAATAAAGTACAACCGACATGTCAGTAGGGTCATTTATAATACATGACATCAAATTTATAACAAGCCTTTAAAGATGCTCCTCCATTATATCCTGTTTTACACAATAACGAATTAGCGTGCAAATTATTGCCAATAATTGCAAATAATGTTTATTTTTTTCCTTTTATTTTGGCCGCGTTTGGGAATCATTATGCAACCTTCATACAACTCAAAAAAGTACAAAGGAAATATTTCGCATAGTAGTAAAACACTAATGACCTTAGTGAATGTTTATCAAAACTTTTCAAGTAATAATATGATTATGCTTTAAATTTTCAAAAAAAAACCACGTAACACACTGCAGATAAATACGTGTCCATCAGTAATAAGAAACAATATACCATGTTCATCTGGTTGTGTTTTAGGATGTCCAAGGGGATAAAGTGAAATATTAAGCAACAGCTTAATGTTGTTACGTAGGTCATTTCCCCCACACTCATCCTGACCTGAGTTCAATTAGTCTAGAACATTCTCAAGGTCACTGCCCTTAATGACCTCACAACCTTGAATTCAATTAGTCATGTTTGGAATGTTCTAGAAATTTAGTTAGCTGTGTAAGAGAGATAAATTTAGAACAGTAATTAGCACGTCAATAAAAGTTCTAGACCGTTCTTAAATGCTCTTATGTAAGCACATGTGTATAAAAAGGGACATGCACAGCTTCCAGTCAGACTTTTGGGATCGTGTCTCTTGTGTGTTACTTCAAGTCTTGGAAACTCCAGCCGAAGTAATTTTCAAGACTTCTCAAGACCTTCACTGCCAACGCTAGATTTACACTGTGGGACTTTGTGCAACTTCAAGCCTGCAAGCCAAAGGACTGTTCATTCATCCGACTGACTGTTACAACTCTGAGGCTGGAGCTTTGCCGTCCCAGCTGAGATAAGTAGTCTGTACACTTTTAAAGCTTGTATTTTATCCCTGACTTAGCAATTAGTTTTATTTTCGTAATAAATTTCTGTTTATACGGAAACTGCTGAGTTCACCCTTTTGTTCGTTTTCTCTGCACGTAACAAAATTGGGGGCTTGTCCGGGATACGAATATTTTGAGCCGTTTGACAACATTTTGCCTGCCTTTTCAAAACTACTGTATACTGTGAACTCAGTGAAATTCAATCATGGCGGAATTCAAGCCAGACGAATTTATGGAGGACCTTGATCAGGACGCATTTGATTCCCTCAAAAAAGACAACCTCATTGCACTGGCCGATTTCCTTAAAGTAGAAGTCAAGAGATCTATGCGGAAGAAAGAAATTCAGTTCAATATTGTCAAATATTTAGTCAGTGTAGGCAAATTTGAGGAATCCGTCTTGCATGATTATGAGCCTGAGTCTTCCTTTGAACTTAGAAAATTGGAATTGGAAATACAGGCAGATTTCGAGCTTAAAAAATTGGCATTAGAAAAAGAAAAAGAATTACAAATGAAAGAAAAAGAATTACAAATGGAAAAAGAAAGACAGGCATTAGAAAAAGGAAAAAATACAAATGCAGTTAGAAATGGAAGAAAGACAGAAAGACAGGGAATTGGAAATGAAAGAAAAAGAATTGCAAATGGAAGAAAGACAAAGGGAGAAAGAAAGAGAGGAAAAAGAAAAGGAAAGAGAATTAGCAGAACACCGACTGCAGTTAGAAATGAGACGTTTAGAGCTTGAAAGTCAGAAAATTCTTCCCTTCAAACGGTTTTGACATCACTAAGCATTTCAGATTAGTTCCCCCTTTCCAAGAAAAGGATGTTGGTTCCTTCATTTTGAGAAAATTGCTCAGAGTCTGAATTGACCTAAGGAGTCCTGGTCTATGCTTTTGCAGAGTGCTTTGGTGGGTAAAGCCAGAGAAATTTACATTCAGTTGTCAGTAGAGCAGGCTTCAGATTATGATTCTGTGAAGGACTTAATTCTCAAGGGCTATGAATTGGTGCCTGAAGCTTACCGTCAGAAATTTAGGGATTGTGAGAAGGCGAAGGATCAAACCTATGTTGAATTTGCTCGAACGAAAGAACAACTGTTTGATCGTTCGTGTTCTTCTGAAAAGGTCAGTCAGAATTATGAAAAATTACGACAGCTTGTTTTGATTGAGGAATTTAAAAGGCGCATCAGAAGTGACATCAAGACGTTTATCAATGAACAAAAGGCAGATACATTAGAGGTTGCTGCCCGTTTGGCCGATGATTATTCATTGACCCACAAATCTTCATTTCTCAGCAAACCATCCCAGTCCTTTTTATGTATTAAATTAAGTCATGTCGAAGATGTCTCAAACTCTTGCTTTCGTGAGAAGTCGCCCTTTGTCCTATAATGCATTTCAATATCCTGTAGTTTGCCCCTTTAGCACAAGACAGACGCTACTTACAGTAGCGAGAATACGGTTACATATTTTATACTCCTCGAAAACTATTAACCTTGTAAGCACGATGCCTTATGTAAAATATGCAATTTTATTGTTGACAATTACATTTTACTCGGCTTACTCAGTTAAGGTAGAATGGGCCTCAGAGCCAGATATTTAGATTCTGAAATTTTTCAACTTGATTCTTTTCTCATCTACCCCTTGTTGGATCTCACTTATAAGTTCCTAGAATGAGAATATATTTCACCGTCTTAGTTTTTCTAAGCCAGAATTTTATTTTTTACCAAAGATTTAACACCCTGATTGCGACCATGTTCAATTTCAAATATCGGTAAGTATCAGGTAATTGTGTCTGTACCACCAACATTTTACGATGACCCATGATTTTTATTATTGATTTAGTAAGAGTAAGGCAAAGAAAGTTTCAAAACTCATGTGCCTTAAATTAAATTGTCGTCAATAACATCATACACACACGCCGTATTGACAAGCTTAACACCAGGCATTGGCGAACGATTTTGAGAGTAGCAATAAAGAACTCCACTTAAAGATCAGAACAGAAATGCAACAAAAATCGGAAGTTACAGCTTATGGGGACGCACGGTCAGAGAGCGTTTACTGTTTGTGCACCTGTACTCTTGAATGATTTGCCAATTGAAATTAAGGCAGCTACTAGACTATTTACAGTTTTGTGCAATTTGAAAACTTTCCTTTTTACTAAATTTTATTTGCAGTTTTTAGACTTCTTCTTTTTGTAAATTTATCGTTTTAATCTAGTGATTTGTCTCTTTTCAGCTCCATGTATGGATTTCTTTTTCATACGCACTTTTTTCCGTTACGTACAATGTGCCGAGACTTGTGTGTAGTGCATTTTCAAACATATTTTAATAAAAATAATAATAACATAACTGTCGACTCGGACCCAATTGGCAAATCAATTCTGAGACACGAGATGTTGTGAATAATAGTCATCTTCAAATTGCCCCATTGATATTTGAATGTGAGTGGGTTGTGATTGATCATACAGCCGTAGACGTGATTGTATAGTAGGCACATGGTCAGGAGAAAATGTCATTGAAGAGATAAAAGTAGACGTGATTTTACAGATTATACATGAGATAATTGATCAGAACATCGTACCACTCGGGGCGATACGTGTAATTAATTGCGATAGGAAAAGTGCACGGATCTCATTTTTCAATCAAAGCGAGTTCAAAAATCATTGACAAAATCTATTATTGGATACGTCTTTAATCTTTCATATTGAATAGAGAATCTCTCAACATGATTTGCATTCGGAACTAAACAAACATCTTACAGCATTTAAGTTTCGTAGCTCAGAGGAAATTGATGGTACGACAATACGTGTTCTTTATTCAATATGATTGACTTCGAAACGAACACTACTGGAGAAGTGAATCAGATAACATGAGAGAAAATGCCGAGAGAGTTGACCGGTTGACCTCGCTGTTAATTTTATGCAGGAAATTACAATAACAATGCTTGATCGAATGACGCAGTGCCTTGAGGGTGGGATCACCAGTGGTATATGGGGAGGAGTACCTTCCCGATGGTGATAAGTGGTGCAGATTACCGTCGCCTAGGTGACTGGCGTATACGCGTGCCAAAAGACACCTATGGTTGATTTCCTGTTGACCAGTCGGATGGCAGAGTTGCAAATACCTGGACTGAACCATTTGGTTTTTTGTGGGTGTCGGTGGTACTTTGACAATATAAGTAAAATGCACATATATTGAGTTTATTGTCTTGTTTATGAGCGGCCAGTATTTCCAACAGCATAAATTATGTGCATTTGCCCTTGAAGGAATAAATAATTTTCGAATAAAACATCGCGAATGTAAATACATTCCTTAAGCTCGACGTACACTTAAGTGCCCCAAAGAACCATGAAATCGCCCGACTTTCGATTGAAGAGATGAGTTTTGCCAAACCGCGTATACAGAAAAAGTGGCAGATGACTTTATTTTTTGAATCATAGACAGTATAGCGAGATGTAAAAAATGTGAAACAGGCTCCCCACCTAACTATCCTAAATGTTTTTGTGTCGAGTTTGTGTTTGATTCGTTTCGAAAATGTGTTCCTACATTCTTATCCGATTGTTTGTGTTAATGAAATGTTTGTTTCGCTTTGGATATTTGTAGAGAAGTTTGGATTAGTGTGTACGGTAATGTTTTGTTTGTGTGGGGAAAGCTTATGGCGAGACGCAGCCGGACCTATGTTGTTACAAAAGTTGATAGAGTCGCCCTTTGACGCTTGCGTTTCGAAACCCGAGTGTGGTTTCTCATCAGTCGCAGTGTATTCTTTCCTTAGTTTGTGTTTGTGAAAATTTATTTTAATGCATTTTAGTGGTCTTGCTTTCCGATTAGCGAGGCAAGTATATTAATTTTGGTCACGTTGTGAGTCCGTTTGGTGGTTCGGTTTGTTTGTTCTATATTTCTTTACTTCGGTAAATTTTGTTTTGACTGGTGTGTCTTTTAGATTTTTGCGGAGGTTTGTGAATTTTTAGGCAATAAGTACCACTGCGGGGTACGGATTTTATGTTTATTGATCAAGATACTTACAAGTATCCTGGTTGATGTGCTTGTTCTCGTACATTTTAATTAATAGTTCATTTACTTTGTTTACTGTTTGTTCTGGCTTGTTGTGTATAATACTGAGTGTTACGTAATTGCCTTTCGCATTCGAGTACGTAATCGTTTGTGTTGACAATAACGAAAAACCGACCCTTGTCGAAGGGTTATTTTCCCAAAATTTGTCCAATGTTTGCAAGCTGGTTTATCGCGATTTTTTGGCACGCGACATGTTTTGTTTCCTTGTTTGAAAGGGTATCTCTAGAAGTGCGAGTTTAGCAGCTTCAGATACCTTTCAAGTTTTTGGGGTTTTTTTTGTTCGTGGAGTCCAATTTGACTTTTCTTTGAATTGGTGTTGCGATTGTTTGTGTCTCACGATGTAGCGTAGTCACATTATACGACTTTATTTGTTGAAATCCTGAGGTGGTTTTATTCTGTTTGGTTTTGTTGGTGTCCGAATGAATTTTAAGGCTTTTGCCTAGTACTATTTTTCGGAGTTTCATAGTTTGAGCGATGATAGGTTGTTGTTGAATTTCATGTTGTTGTCGGCTTTTCTTTGGAAATAGCTGATTTATTTCCACGGCCATGTTTTCTGTTACGTTACTGTGATTGTTTATTTTGTATTTAATGTTGTGTTTCAGTTGTTTGTTATGTGTACGATTTTTGTTATTTCTTTTAAGTGTTTGTGTGTTCTATGTCATCTTATCGTATTTTTTGGTAGTTCCCTTTTTGGAGTATTTGGTGGCCCTGAAAAGGGCCGCTTGGTATGGGTTTTTGTTAGCGCTTGGCGCGTTTGTTTTGGCGATAAGCCTAGCTTTTTATGCTTCTTTTCGCCGATTCGATGTGCTTGGTGAGTAGGTGTTTGCCGCCTTCTTGTCACTGTGTGTGCTTACATGGACAGTCTGCATAGCCCTTGAATGTGGTCTCGATTTTGATCAAACTTACAATTTAGGAGTATATATCAAAACTGATAAATGATTTATGTGATTACTGTAGCTATAGATAGGCTACATTCAGGACGGGCAGCGACGGGCAGTAATTAGTAGGCAAACAGGTGTTTTCACCGTGGGCAGAACTCGGTGCAATGATACTGAACATTAATAGTAAGCCTGTCACCTTGAAGGTAATGCTGTAGGTGAAACAAGGACACACGATGTACAAACAACACCACAAGTGAAACGTACACACAGAAATACACGCGTTCCTACGTTGTGCCCACCCGGGCCACGCGCATCTAATTCAAGAAAGGAGGTGGGAAGTTGTATGCAAATGAGAACAAGTGTCGCGAAGTGTAGCGAAGCTAAATTAACACTACACTTGAAAGCGTAATGTGTTAGGAGTGTTGGTTTATATTTTATAAAGCATTCTGTAAAATTTGTACATCGAGTTTCTTTGATGTATTGTCAAAATAAAGCCATGAATGGCGTACTTGATTGCTTGTCATGGAAGGATATGCCTGTGTAAAGCGGCCCTATTGTCACAAACGCCCGGTCACCCCCAGGCCTGGGTCACCCCGGTGACCGGAGGCTGTACGAGGAATCCCCAAGTCACTTCAATGCGCGGCCACGCGATCGCGTATGAGTTGTGTTTGTTACATCGTGGGGCGACTCAGCCGTACATCGTACTGCAGCCAAGTCTCACCATTGTAGGGGAGCAGCTGATGATCACGTATTTTCGTCGACTGGTGAAGTTCTCTCTTCCACGTAAGTATATCTACCTCCATGGTATCAGTATGCTGCCGCTTTAGCTCTGCGTAGCACTGCTGGTGTGGCAGTGTGTGTAACTGCACAGTGGCTCGAGGTCACGTTTTGCCGTGCGACCCAAATACCTCGAGCGCGAGCTACTGTACTGCAGCTTGTCTGTAACACAGACGTTCTGTTGAGTGGGTAGTTTGTAAAAGTGTAGTTTATGCTACGTTCGGACGTTCTGTTCTGTAGCCTTTTCTTCAAATGGTGATAAGGCTACGGAGGAGAACGTCGGAACGTAGCGGAAACTCCACTTTTACAAACTATCCACTCAACAGAACGTCTGTGGTCTGTAAGCCTAAACACGTACAGCATCATCATAGGGAAAATTGTGAGACTCGAGCGAGAAAATGACGCTTTCTCTCGCAATTAGTGAGAATCTGTTCTTATTCTCACCGCTGAATCTTAAAATAATGTTTTTCTACCGTTATTCTTTCTTGCATATACCCTTATTGTAAATTGTCGAATCCTTGGTATTCTATGCCATCTTCTGCAATCATATATGTATTTCTTACCCAGAATTACTAAAAAATTGCCAGTGAATGAATCATCTTTTGTTATAATTCCTACGATAACATTCTCTGGAAACAATGTTATTGAAAAATTACAATTTTTCAGCAAGAGCGGAATCAAATACCCGGTTTGGGTATGGAGCCGAGCAGAGCTGTGATGGGTACAAAAATCAGGGAAGGTGATTGCAATTGTGAAATTTACTGATACTTCATACGACTGGAGATTACCATGATTCATTATGATAATTGTACCGCTGCGATTCCCCAGGGAAGGCAAAAATATCCCCCATGTTTAGAAAGATTCACAGACTGTTTTAAAAATTCTGAAAGCATATTTATACTCACTATTCTTCTCTATTCCAACTTTAAATGAGTTGGAAAATTATGCTTGATTAAGATTAAGATTAGTCATGCATATTTATTACCTGATGTTATATAAGTTATTTATAGCTACTGAAACCCTGCAAGGTTCACAAGTCTGTAGGGAATGGCATTCACCCCATTATCTGAGCACCAGCCAACCACCTAGCCTGCCAGTCTGCGAAGTTCATTGCTTCAATGTATTCATTTTTGATATTTACATGCCCACAGACTTGGCGAAAGTCTAAAGAGTGCAAAAATGTTGTCAGTTTGTATTGGAAAAAAATTGTTCCTTGTTCCTTTGGCAGCCTTGTGTACATACATGAAAAGTGCATTTGCTGAAATTCCAAAATTTAATTTCTTGTACACAAATGGCCTTATCACACTTATTTTTAACCCTTAATAAATGAAATTAATAGAAAAATGGGAGAAGCCCTGACCATTATCATTAATTTATGGCCAAGGGTAAGAGGAAAGTCCAAAATTAACAAGGCTTGGCGAGCATGCTTATTTTGGCTTTCAGTCTTGCCAAAGCCTATAGATAAATATTAATGGTCAGAGCAGAGTCTGTTATTTCCATGATATTATCAACCTGCTGCGAGGGCACATAAACCCATGTATTCAGGCAACAATATCTTCATGGTTATAAATGCTGTATCACATTTAGTTACATGCGTATATATGCAGGACATTTTCAAACAATTTTACCACTATCGACCAGCATCGAAAGGATTTTAACAAAAGTCAAAATAGAAGTGTGCACATGTATATTTTACATCTATCATTAAGTGTCTACTTGGATGTTAAAAACGTTGAAGGGCTTCACTTGCCCGGGTAACCATTAAAACCGGTCAGTACATTATGTTCACCGACCCGCTAACTCCCCGGATGTTCCTTTTCAAATCAATTCACTGATTTGCACCCACATCAAGGCATGTAATAAGCATTGATGCACAGTCATGCCCACCCTAAAAATTTGGCAAATCTGGAGATTTTTTAAAAAGTGTATAATTTGGCCCACAAGCACTTCATTTTGTTTTTGTGATTGATTATGATCGTTGTACAATTGACTATTTACATTTTTGCTGAAAAGTTTCAATGTTAGCATTATTATTCATATTCACGGACATAAAAGCAAACCATGATTACTGTGTATTTGTGGCATGGTAATACATAATGAATGAGTATATGATTTTACTAATCTTTTGACACATATCCATGATTATAAAGTTGAGTATCCATTGTACAGACAGTGAGAAATAGGACTATCTCAAGATTCTAATTGTATTCATTGACATTTGTCTACAGCTGTTAGTATACCTCATGTAACCTGGTAGTAAAGCCTCAGAGGTATATGTATGTGGAACGTAGAAGGAACAAGAATCAAAAGATTGACAACTGATCTTTTACAAATCCTTCATCAGGTAAGATTTGTTTTAAATTTTTAGTCATTTTTTATTTTTAATTTCCTGCACATCTTGTTCATTATCAGTTAAGATTTTCGCATGCTCGGTTATATTTGGCGGAGTTGTAGTTCTTTCTTCAACATCAACTCCCTTGACGCTCTGTACATAACTTATATAATACATGTAAGTATTTTAGAATATGTGTCTGTACTGTAGTCTCCTTGGCAAAAAAATCAACAGGAAAAAATTGAGGCAAATGAAATTCATGAAGTTCCTTTGTTTCAAACATAGCATCCTAACAGCTGAAATAATTATGAAGAATTCTGCAAGCGTTTTAACCTTTAGCCTCTTTATCATCGAAGATTGTTTTTATATACTATATTTTATATGAATATTTTAATAATATGTATGATTGTCCCCAATCATGTTTCATGTTAATTTTGATGTTCCTCAGTAAACTACAAATACTAGAACTCGCACTGTTTTTTAGACTCACAGTATAAAACTCAATGGTTTTAGGTACTTGGCTCTTCAAAGATGTATGGCTACTTTGATGTGTGCATTTCCAACCCTGCATTGACAACACATTATCTTGTCAAAGTTTCAGATGCCTGGTCAGAATGTCATGCCTAAATTTGTACATATTTTTAATAGTTTCACATAGTTTGTGTGTGTTGTTTATTGTTTTATTGTACTTCATGCATTCATATTTTTATGTATATTTTATGGAGCCTGTTCCAGGTCTTCCCTTGAAATAAATGTATAAATGAATTTATTGCTACTTGCTTGAATGCACGTCTTGACCTACATTATAGTTTTCTTTAAAAGGTGCACAATCATCAGTGATTACAATGGGTTTGGTGCAAAGTTATACCAGTGATGAAAGGTTTAATTAAAATTACAGAAGTCATAAACAATCAAGTTTTCTTATCTTAATGAATATAAAAAGCCATGTTTTAGAATGAACTGATGTGTAAAGTAATTTCAGCAATGTGCAGGAGATAATATTTACATTACATCCTTGTTAATGTTTTCTTTTCACCCAGTCAGATTCGAGATCCCTTACTGAGGCAGTGCGTCCCATTGTCATTGGATACTGGTCTGACAACCTGGTGAAAACAACATGGTGAAAATACCATCCTCCATTGCAAAGCAAATACACAGTGTGTGGCTATGCAAACAGCCAACACTGAACAGAGATGGTGGTGTTGTCATCAATGCAGTGCAAAAACCCATGGAATTGAGGGAGTTTTTCATCAATATATTTACTTTCCTAAGGCAGTGGGTCCTTGCTGTGGCACAGGTTTGTACTTACATATATCCTGTTCAGTGTTTCCACGGGCTAAATTTACCACTAAGCCATTCTGGCTAATTGAGACCAACGTTGACTAGCTAGAACTATAGCCATCCAAATTACATATAATTTCATCTGTGATTTTGGCCAACTGACAGCTGTATACTCAGGTCCTATCAGTTGCTACAGTAACAATATGACATTAAACTGGTCCCATAATCATTTCCATTCAAAGTAATACATTACCAGGTCCATGGGACATTTGTGATTTTCAAATTTAAGTAGGACCATCCTGAACCACAGATAGCTAGTGGCAATGAAATAAACAACTATTTTTTATGGAACAAACTGCTTTCTTTATAGGATTCACAACAAATTTTATTTCCCGTGTGCTTCACACTTATGTGACTTGCACTTTTGTAAATGTATCAAGACGTATCATAAGTATTGCATTATTTACAGGTAACTTCAAGATGTTTCCTTTCTACCCTTTCCCTTCTGCCTCAGTCATCAAGTGCTTTCAGTTCTCCAATCACAGAGTCTAATTTTTAAACCAACTGTTCACTTTGAGAAGGTGTACTGCAGATAATCACATTTTGTACACTAGGTGTAAACAGTCGCCTCTTTCTATTGGTAGTCCAAACAATGAATGCTTTAATTTCAAATCAAACTGGGTGTATAGGAATAAATTGCGAGACTGGGAGAGAAAGTGACGCTTTCCTGCAATTTGTGAGAATCTCTTGTCAATTCTCACAGCTACCAGTGAGAATTCAAAAGTTCTCACCGATGAGTAGTGAGAAATGTACTCTTTGGTGAGATAATAGATTCTCACCAGTTAGAATGGAAATTCTCACTAAGCACTGTGAGAATGGTAATTTTTAAGCTGAGAATGAACCAGACTCACCATTCATTGGTGAGAATCAGACTTGTTCACTGGTGTGAAACAATGTGGTTAATTCTCGCAAGTGAACAATGAGTCTGGTTGATTCTCACCAGTGAATGATTAGTCTGGTTGATTCTCACTGTAAAAATTACCATTCTCACAGTGCTTAGAGAGAATTTCCATTCCCATCGGTGAGAATCTATTATCTCATCAAGAAGTGCATTTCTCAGTGCTCAATGGTGAGAATTAAACTATTCTCACCGATAGCAGTGAGAATGGCAATTAAGAGATTCTCACCAATTGTGAGAAAGCGTCACTCTCGTTCCAGTCTCACAATTTTTTTCCTATAATGGCCACTTGATGTCTTACAGAAAAAAAAAAACTGATTCGTCTCTTATTCAAACACTAGCCATGGAAATTCAGCAAACTATTCCTGGTACACTTTCATTTTTTGTAACTAGTCCTACCCTGCAACTCTGCGGACAACCTGTGCAATTATCGTTTTTGCTTACTTGTAATCGAACACGACTTAGCATGTCGCAGTGTGCTGCTTGTTGTTCAGCATGGTAAACATTCAACTGGACAATATCCTGGGCAATATCTTCATGCAAATATTATGACCTATGCCTATCCACAATACAGTGTTACTCAGTACTGGTACACATCATGACAGAAGGTGACCGCTGCCTATCCACAAATACATGTACACGGTATGGAAGATGACCCAGGCCTACATGCACACGATATGGAATATGTCCCAGGGCTATCCTCAATCCAAATGCATTCACATGGTATGGAAGATGGCACAGACATATCCAAAATACACATAATATATGCAACGGAAGATGACCTAGGCCAATCCACAATACGCATACATGCACACAGTATGTACATGTAAGCTGACTCAGGCCTATGTAGAATACATAATGGGAGATGACCAATGTCTATCATCAATACAAACAATCTGTACCTGTATTGTATTCAGGATAGGCCTGTATCATCTTCAATAATGTGTATCTGTATTTGTATTCAGGATAGGCCTGGGTCATCTTCAACAATTAATGTTTACCTGTATTTTATTGTATTGTATTCAGGATAGGCCTGGGTCATCTTCAACAATTAATGTTTACCTGTATTTTATTGTATTGTATTCAGGAAAGGCCTGGGTCATCTTCAATAAAAACACTGTACCTTTATTTGTAATTGTATTCAGGATAGGCCTGGGTCATCTTCAATAATGTGTATCTGTATTTGTATTCAGGATAGGCCTGGGTCATCTTCAACAATTAATGTTTACCTGTATTGTATTGTATTCAGGATAGGCCTGGGTCATCTTCAACAATTAATGTTTACCTGTATTGTATTGTATTGTATTCAGGAAAGGCCTGGGTCATCTTCAATAAAAACACTGTACCTTTATTTGTAATTGTATTCAGGATAGGCCTGGGTCATCTTCAATAATGTGTACCTGTATTTGTATTCTGGATTGCCCAGGATCATCTCCATAGCGTGTACATGTATTTGTTGATGGTTGACCGGGGTCACCTGCGATGCTGAGTAATTGTATTGTGGATAGACCTGGGTCATCTTATTTAGAATGTTTACATGTGTGTAATGCTTATCATCATTAGGGTAAGGACATTATGAGTGTTTGAAATTCATTAACATCCCATCATCAATGTATTTTAATCATTCAGGTTATCATTGTCATTTAAAGAGTTAGTAATCATGAGTCTATCTGTTTACAATTCAGGATCAGCAGTGAATGCTGCAATGTCAAGGATGAGAAATACCATTGCCTTGACAAAGAGCAGTAAAGAACAAAGTGGAGGGCTTTGAATAGGACTTTGCCATGACATTTACAATGAAAGATGAATGGAAATGATCAAACAACAGGTAAGTTTTTTCCTTTTCAGTCCTTACTCCCAAGTATATATACACAAGTGGTTGTTGCAAAGATGTGCTGGAACTGGTATCTTGTAACTTGCACAAAGTGTTTTATATTAGTTGTCTTTATATAGCTAGCATGTTTACGATTACAAGAATACTAATTAGAAACACAGGTTCACTGATACATTTCTGTATTTTAATTGTCTTTATATAGCTAGCATGTTTACGATTACAAGAATACTAATTAGAAACACAGGTTCACTGATACATTTCTGTATTTTAATTGACATTGCCAGCAGCAACTATGTAGGTGCATCAGCTTAACACTAATCCATCCAGATACTATACACAGCATACATGTTACAGCAATTCTCATTCTTAAACTGAGCAGGACATTGGTTGAGCAAGAAGAAAACGGTGTGGTTGAGATGTCTACGTTAGAGAAATATGTATATAGCGGAGAGAAAAATAAATTTATTTGTTTTTTTTTACACAAGAATTCTTTGATATTTAACACACAAATAAACTAACTTTTTGTGAAGAGAAATTATATGTTTTATGTTCCATGATTGGTCCATGATTGTCTTCCATGAGTTTATTATTATTACTATGTTAGGGAACAGGTGTGTATATCCATGCAGAAGAGGAAGCAAGATAAATCCAAAACCGACTTTAAGGCAGCATTTTACCACGCAAAGAAAGAAACCAGCTACCAGGGACAGTTTTCTCAAGATGAAGACAGTGGGATTGCACCTCCATTTGGTAGAGGATTTCCTATTAGTCAGTATGGTGGACAGACGTGAACCCTTACACTGCTCAGCACACAGATTGTATGTACATGTATGTTAGGATCAAAAACTCCTAAAGGCCACTACACCTACCACAGACAAACAGTGGGCAACTTAACAGATATAACCCGCAATACTAAGCATCATCATATTGCAGCTTGTACACTGAACTGTTTAAGGTAGTCCAGCTCAAAGAGAGGAAAAATTCAACTTTCAGAGCACTGAGAAAACACAATTATTATTTCATGCCTCCCCTCAGTATCATGGTGATCTCAGTAGTATAATAACAAACCTGTAGGTAATTGTCACTTGTGATGATTGTTTATAAACATTCCATTATCACTTTTTCTGCTCCAGAGGTGTACATGTCAATCAGGACCCAGATTTACATATACTGGTCAATAACATTGCAATGTGCACATGTATGATATATATAGGTACTTTGTTTCCCATTAAGCTTTCAGAAGAAGAACAAGAAACTAGAGTTGATATTAAAAAAATTGTGAAAAATTCATCAAAAGATACAGCTACACTGCAGCCCAAATTTCATTGGGAGCTGTCATTATTTACAGCCTGGGGGGGGGGGGGATGTTGGAGGAATTTTGTCGGAAACTCTAAAATTTCAAGTACCCCCCCCCCCCCAAACCATGATGAATTTGAGTAACCCCCTTTCTCTTACATGGAAATTTTGACTGACCCCCCCCCCCCCCACACTCACTTTTGAAAACTTAAATTTCAATACATGTATTTCTATAATTTACATAAATACAGCAATAGTAAAGACCATTCAAATCCTAGTGTACCCTGCTAGATAATCATTGGTTATCTCATGACGGTTGAAAAGGTGAAACCAACAAAATGAAATTCAAAGTCACAACAAAACATAGATGTCAAAGGTCACACTATAACCAGTATACAACTACATACAGTATTGTTTAATATGGATGGGTATCATAACAGGGTCCTCACTGGGATATCTGATAGGGTAGACTTTGAAAGTACTGATTGAAGAACATGCGGAAGGCTGATGGGGAAAGTGTCCGATGGGCTTGCTCCTCTCCCTTGCATGGAAAAATTTGTAGAAATTGATGTGTGCATTGGTGCAGTTTGGCGTAATCTCAGGGGTGTTTTCAATGTGTAATTTTACTGAGTAAAAATTTGTAGAAATTGATGTGTGAAGTGGTGCAATCTGAGAGGTACATGTTTCAATACATTTTGCACCTTCTTTCTCTCAACATTTTGAGTAACCCCCCCCCCTTATCAATATTTTGAGTGACCCCCTTCACATTCCTCTGATCCCCCCCCCCCCCCCCCCAGGCTGTAAACAATGATGGCTTCCAGGAGATATATCTTCAAGCTTGTGCGATATGGATTTCAGGCAATGTCAACTTGTGGACAGGGTACAGAGATTTATGTTGCAGATTATTGCAAATTGGACTAACTCGTGAATACAGTACATGAAGTCCCATTCCATTATCAAGAGCAAAAGCTCAAAACTACATCTGAAACTTGCTTTGGAGATCAAAACTATTGCTTGCAATAAGTAAAATTCATGTTATCAGAAAATCACAAGCACACCTTTAGCAGTCTGACAAGCTTATGAAAAATAGATATTTACAAGTATATATGTTATCAGTACTTGTTTACTTGTATTCAAGGAATATAACTTAAAAAGAACAGACATGGAATCAAATGATTAAATTCTATTTTAGCTCTGCAGTTAGTGTGAATGAGCTTATTTTTAGCTACTATAGTCTATAGAAGCTATTGGGATGGGTATCCGTCCGGCGTCTGTCTTTATGTATGTATGTCTAATTGTGAGGCGTCCGTCCTCTCAAATATCTTGAGAACCGCCATACTTACTGATTTGATATTTGTTGTGTAGATGATTTATATGATTTTGAGAAACCGATTTTTTCAATTTTTTGATCTTGTTGAAAATATCCAAATTAGTGCCAAAAAAGGCGTTTTTGGTAAAAAATCTTCTTCTTCATAACCGCTGGTCAGACAGCTTTATTATTTAATATACAGATCCCAAGGGATAGCCCAACTTAGATTTGTTCAAATTGTGATGATATGTGCAAATCTGTATTTTTAAGGAATTTTTTTGTCATTTTTGGTCAAAACTTTATTTCATCAAAACCGCTCATCTGACAGCTTTGATATTTGGTATACAGGTTCCTACAGATAACTTAATATGATATATTGAATATATGACGAAATCTGCAATTTTGTTTTTTGGTGCTATTTTTGCCATTTTTGGTCAAAAATGTGTTTCTCAAAAAGTACTTGTCTGATGCTTTGATATTAGGTATACAGGTTCCTAGGGGTTGTCTTAGTGTGATATATTGAAATTTGATGAATCTTCAATTTTCGTATTTTTTGGTCAATTTTTGCCATTTTTGTTCAAAATATTTGTGTTTCAAAAGTTACTCATCTGATAGCTTTGATATTTGGCAGACATGTTCTTAGGGATGATCTTAATGTGACATTGTGAATTTTTACAGCTGTCCTGAAATGAGCTAGCAAAGATTTCCACCCTCTTCATCAATAAGTGTCAGAAATAGTCTCTACACTCTACATAACACAGTACTAGTTGAGCTCTATCCGCTGCCATTCACTTGCTTACAAATGAGAACTTTTAATGCTACCAATATGTCACAAACCATTAAAAGACAGTTTCCATGTTGTTTAGAAATGAATGTATTCATGACATCAATTGTCAATTGGAAAAAGCCCTCCACTACATTTCTTCCTCAGTGACTTTGCTGTGCTTCACTCACTCAGTGACACCCCCCCCCCCCCCCCCCATTTAACCATCATAGATCACAGTGTCCCACCTTTCCAAATCCTTGGAAAACACTCACTGAAACCGACAGGTACTATACCAACAAATTTGTCACACATAGTTATTCTCTGGACTCCACAGCATGGCTCTGTCAGTCACTAGGTCACTTTACAACCAACTTTACAACATAACAACCAATACTTTGAATAGGTCTAGTGGACCCCAGTTCAGTTGGTTAAAAGCAACATATTTGAGAATAGAAAACTTTGTGAACCTGTTTTATGCAGCTATAGGTATGATGCATCATTTTCCTCAGAATATTTCAGATTATGTACAATGGTCAGTCTTAGGCTTTATGTTCCCATTGGTATGCCTGTAAAAATATGCAGCCAAGTATTAAAGCTGTGTATTGTGAAATTCTCTTGTTACACAGTAAAGACTTTTATCACAATACTGCATGCTGATTTACATGGATAATGATCTCATCCCCAATTGGCAGGATTGACATTGTATCAGCTGTACACTGATGTACATGTATACTTGAAACTTCCTCATGTATGTAAGATTTAATTGATTCCTCCAGTAGTTCAAATTACATTGCATTTGTAACCTTTGTAATTAAGGAAAATATATGTTAGTTTTTTCCAAGGCCTGCATATGTAAGAACACTTGGTTGATTGTGTATCACTCTTTTACAATGTAATACAGATATTTTAATGGTAAATAAAACCTCCTAACAAGCTTTTATACAGCATAAATGTATTTCTGTCTCTGTCATATCGTAGGATGATCTACCGGGTATGTGTTAATTTCTCTAGTGTTTTTTAAATGTATTGTCATGTATTATTCAAATAGATGTAAGCCATCTTGAATATCACATTCATACACTGTGCCAAATGGCAAGTTGATCAATCTTGAATCCCACCAATTTCAATGTGTCAGAGATATTATGCATATTTTATCATAGAAAGCATTAATGTTTTCAAGAAAAATTTAAGTAAACGTTTACGTGTCATGAAAATGTATATTCTCCAAAAAAAATATCAGTTATCTTTCTATGTACAGTAAAAATACATTTTCTATATGATATTTTTTCAAAGAAATATCACATATTAGAGGTCTTGTTGCATTGTGTACACACATTTAGTCCCCACGGAGGTAAGTTCAGTGAGGGACTTACGGTTGCATGAGTCTGTGCATTTGTGCATGCAGGTATCTCAGACATGCCTGAGCCAATTCTTTTCATACTTGGTACAAGGACATAAAACTATGAAATACATATGCAAAACCATTGTTTTTGGCGTGGCGTGAATAATTAGTACTAAATTGCATGATTAGTGAATTTGAAAAAGCTAGGTTTCTAGAAAGATGGTGATGAAATTTAGTACTGGTGTTGGTCACACAACTCTGATAACAGACAAAGATTTACATCAGTATTTTGTCAATTTATTGCAAATTTGCATATTTAATGAATATTTATGATAAGTGTAATGTAAGGAATCCTGCATCAAATTTGACTAATGTGGTACAGATGTTGATCTCCCAGGACCACCATAGTGTGCAATGGCATTTAGCAGTGTTAAGTCAATTAATTGCTAATTTGCATATTTGATGAATTTTCATAATTAAGATGTGTATAGAAATTCTGCAAAGTTTACAAAATCTAGTCCTGTAATAGTGTGCAAAGACATTTATCAGTATCATGATAATTAAGGTCTAATTTGCATATTTAATGAAATTTACTTATAAGCGTAATACGTTAAGAAATACTGCATCAAATTGATAACACGTCACAGCACAGTTCCTAAAAAATGATGTACAGATGTAGATCTTTCAGTGTGGAATTTCACTTGTTGAATTTTTCAATGGAAACAGGCAAATTTATTGCAATTTCTCTAAGATTTTCAGAAAGCCATGGTTTTCAGGAAACAGAAACATTTTTACCTCACATTTGGTATATGTACAAAATCAGTGAGAGGCTATCTTATAAGATGAATCAGTTCATTTGCATATCTGTGTATGTAAGTATGTATGTATGTCTGTATGTGTGTTTGGGTGCGTGCGTGTGTGTGTGCGTGTGTGTGTGTATGTATGTCAATTAAGATTAGAAACTCCTAAACCGCAGCACCTACCATCTTAGCATTTCAAGTACAGGTGCACCCAGGGGTGTAGTTGAGAATATGTTCAAATGTCAGTGCCAAAAATATGCAAATTAGGGGAATAAAGGAAAAATGTGGCAGCTTGCTAAAACTCTGTAACCTTAGGTCATATTGGGTTGAAACGTGGTGTACGCAGGTTCCTTTAGGTATACTAAGTAAGTTACAGAGTAAGGAGTGTACAAATTGAGGTGAAATATGTATGTTTGCATTTTTGGGGTTATTAGTCCCCACGGACGAAGTCCGGGGGACTTTTAGATTGGGTCATGTCTGTCCGTCAGTCTGTCAGTGCGTACGTCTGTGCGTCCGTCTGTTAACGCAGATATCTCAGACATGCCCTGGTCAATTTCTTTCAAACTTTGCACAAGGACAGTACCCTACCCCATACAGATGCACGTCGATTTGTTTCACAATGCGATCAAATTTGGCCGTGTTAGAGGACTTTTTGTTTAAACTCCATTTCTCATCGTATTCATATTGCAAAAAGGATGGAGTGACACAGTTTTTAGTCCCCCTGGATGAAGTCAAGGGGGCTTATAGATTGGGTCATGTCAGTCCGTTCCTCCATCTGTTCGTCCATCCGTTCACGCAGTTATCTCGGATATTTTGACAAAATGTCACGTGACCTCAGTGACCTTTGACCTGAAATATACATATTTGTCCATAACGTAGTAACCACAAGTGCTACACCCTTCATATATGGTGTGATGGGACACCTTATGACGCCACCTATTGTACCTCATTAATTATGTGCATATCTAATTTTGAGCGAGCCAATAGAGCTGGATGTCTGATTTTTGGTATAAAGGGATAACTTAGCAATACAATTTTTTTTGATAAAATGTCATGTGACCTCAATGACCTTTGACCTGAAATATACATATTTGTCCATAACTCAGTAACCACACGTGGTACACCCTTCATATTTGGTATGATGGGAGACCTTATGACGGCACATACTGTACCTCATTAATTATGCACATATCTAATTCTGGGCAAGCGAATAGAGCTAGAGGTCTGATTTTTGGCATGTAGGGATTAATTAGCAATACAATTTTTTTTGAAAATGTCACGTGACCTCGATGACCTTTGACCTTGATTACATATTTATATATATATATATATATATATATATATATATATATATATATATATATATATATATATATATATATATATATACAAGTTCTATACCCTCCAATTTTGATAGGATGTTAGACCTTCAGATGTCACATCTTGTACCTCATTTATTATGCACATATGCCATTCTTGGCTGGCCAATACAGCTAGAGGTCTGATCTTTTTTCCCGATTTAGAACCACAACTTAGACATGCCTCATGTGTTTCAAATTGGGAACAACGACATAGACCTATGTGCCCATAGATCTCAACATATACACTCCAGTGATACTTCTTAATGACCACATTTCCCTGCCCCATCAAGACTAATACTCCTATTACAAGTGGGGACTATGTCATTGTCAATGACTTGCTTTTTTTCAGTGTTTAGTCAAAAAAATTTCCCTGAGACGGCTTGTCCGATTGCTTTGAAAGTTGGTATCCATGTTCCATTGGATGACTATAGTCAAGTTTATCCAAATTGTAGTGAAATTCTCTTGTTGGTAATATTTGGGCATTTTCTCAAAATTTTTGGTCAAAAAACTACTCATATGATAGCTTTGATATTTGGTATAATGGTTCATAAGCTTAATCGAAATGTGATGTATTGAAAGTCTGATGATATCCACAATTTTGTATTTTTGGGAAAATTTTTGTCATTTTTGGTTTAAATAATTGTTTCTCAAAAAGTACTCGTCTGATAACTTTGATATTCAGTAGACATATTCCCATGGATGATCTTGGATTGGTATGATTGCGATTATTTTAATATGTCAAAATTATGATGACATATGTAATCAAGTATTTTTGCAGCTATTTTTGCCATTTTTGGTCAGGCTAGCCTGGCATGGTTGTCAAAGATGTCCTCTTCATCAACACATATGTCACAAAAAGTTCTCTATATAACATAAGAGGCTCTAGCTTCAGAGAAATATCTTCAATTTTGTGTTTTTGTGAAGTTTTTTCGGAATTTTTGACGGGAAAAAATACAGAAATAGTTCCTTGTATTGATTGGAAATTAGGTTTGTAAATCCCTACAAATGTTGTCATACATACATTGCATGTTAGAATGAGATAAACAATTCTGATATTTTTATTATTTTTCTTTGTCGATCTTGGTAAAAATATCCCTACACAGGGAAAGACATTTATTTTTCTATCCACTTGCCCTGGGCAAGTGGGGGTTCAGTTCACTTGCCCGAATTGGAAAACCATTTGCCCAGTATAATTACGTGTTTGAAAAAAGCTAAAACATTGGCTTTTCATTTCACGCACTTTACTTTGAAAATTTCATGTTATCATAAGAAAATGTCAGACATTCTCATAGGGTTCTCCTCACACTTCTAAGAGTGCTGGATGGCTCATTTATATTAAATTAATTATTAAAGCCCCACTAGCTGTATCATTTAGCATTCTTTATGTGATTTTACTTCTGAACTAAAACAAGTTTTTGGGAATGTGCTCTTTGAGGGGTTGGAATACAAGTATTGTTAACTGCCCAGTGAGACTGCATGTGCAATTTTGAACAAGAAAAATAATGAATGTTTGCCCAAACGTAAAATGGCACCCATGCAAATATAGCAAAAACAGTGTACACCGTGCATATATGCATTTGAATATTCACGGAAACAACAGAGTAGTCCAATGTAATGCATAGTGTTGAATGTTTTCAACGGGACAAAAATGCTTTGTTTTCTTTGTAGTATGGTGGGAAATCAAAATAATGGTTAAAATGTAAATTTACTTGTCCAATTTTTCACTAAAGAATGTTTTGTAAAGCTAGCTGTAAAAGTCTATATCCTGTAAATGGGTTAAACCAGAGAAAATTGGAAGCCTTTTTTAGGTAAAAAATTTCAAGATTTACAGCTAGTGGGGCGTTCATATTCATAGAAAAAAATTCTAACAGTTCATATGTTTGTATGTTTACTTTCTTGGGGCTTAATGTACAAATACTAACAGCCATTTTATTGTACCTTCAAGGTATTTTTGCAGTTAAAAGTTTTAACTTATCTATACAGAAAGAAAAAAATCTGTAGCTATAAAGGAATGTTTTGAAGCTTCTGAAAAATAATGTACTTCTTTGTCATGTTTTTACTGCACTTATATCATACACCAGCCCTATGAAGTTTGGATTACATGAGAGAAAATGCCAAGAGAGTTTGACCGGTTGACCTCGCTGTTAATTTTATGCAGGAAATTACAATAACAATGCTTGGTCGAATGACGCAGTGCCTTGAGGGTGGGATCACCAGTGGTATATGGGGAGGAGTACCTTCCCGATGGTGATAAGTGGTGCAGATTACCGTCGCCTAGGTGACTGGCGTATACGCGTGCCAAAAGACACCTATGGTTGATTTCCTGTTGACCAGTCGGATGGCAGAGTTGCAAATACCTGGACTGAACCATTTGGTTTTTTGTGGGTGTCGGTGGTACTTTGACAATATAAGTAAAGATGCACATATATTGAGTTTATTGTCTTGTTTGTGAGCGGCCAGTATTTCCAACAGCATAAATTATGTGCATTTGCCCTTGAAGGAATAAATAATTTTCGAATAAAACATCGCGAATGTAACTACATTCCTTAAGCTCGACGTACACTTAAGTGCCCCAAAGAACCATGAAATCGCCCGACTTTCGATTGAAGAGATGAGTTTTGCCAAACCGCGTATACAGAAAAAGTGGCAGATGACTTTATTTTTAGAATCATAGACAGTATAGCGAGATGTAAAAAATGTGAAACAGGCTCCCCACCTAACTATCCTAAATGTTTTTGTGTCGAGTTTGTGTTTGATTCGTTTCGAAAATGTGTTCCTACATTCTTATCCGATTGTTTGTGTTAATGAAATGTTTGTTTCGCTTTGGATATTTGTAGAGAAGTTTGGATTAGTGTGTACGGTAATGTTTTGTTTGTGTGGGAAAGCTTATGGCGAGACGCAGCCGGACCTATGTTGTTACAAAAGTTGATAGAGTCGCCCTTTGACGCTTGCGTTTCGAAACCCGAGTGTGGTTTCTCATCAGTCGCAGTGTACATTCTTTCCTTAGTTTGTGTTTGTGAAAATTTATTTTAATGCATTTTAGTGGTCTTGCTTTCCGATTAGCGAGGCAAGTATATTAATTTTGGTCACATTGTGAGTCCGTTTGGTGGTTCGGTTGTTTGATCTATGTTCTTTACTTCGGTAAATTTTGTTTTGACTGGTGTGTCTTTTAGATTTTTGCGGAGGTTTGTGAATTTTTAGGCAATAAGTACCACTGCGGGGTACGGATTTTATGTTTATTGGATCAAGATACTTACAAGTATCCTGGTTGATGTGCTTGTTCTCGTACATTTTAATTAATAGTTCGTTTACTTTGTTTACTGTTTGTTCTGGCTTGTTGTGTATAATACTGAGTGTTACGTAATTGCCTTTCGCATTCGAGTACGTAATCGTTTGTGTTGACAATAACGAAAAACCGACCCTTGTCGAAGGGTTATTTTCCCAAAATTTGTCCAATGTTTGCAAGCTGGTTTATCGCGATTCTTTTGGCACGCGACATGTTTTGTTTCCTTGTTTGAAAGGGTATCTCTAGAAGTGCGAGTTTAGAAGCTTCAGATAGCTTTCAAGTTTTTGTTTTTTTGTTGTTCGTGGAGTCCAATTTGACTTTTCTTTGAATTGGTGTTGTTGCGATTGTTTGTGTCTCACGATGTAGCGTAGTCACATTATACGACTTTATTTGTTGAAATCCTGAGGTGGTTTTATTCTGTTTGGTTTTGTTGGTGTCCGAATGAATTTTAAGGCTTTTGCCTAGTACTATTTTTCGGAGTTTCATAGTTTGAGCGATGATAGGTTGTTGTTGAATTTCATGTTGTTGTCGGCTTTTCTTTGGAAATAGCTGATTTATTTCCACGGCCATGTTTTCTGTTACGTTACTGTGATTGTTTATTTTGTATTTAATGTTGTGTTTCAGTTGTTTGTTATGTGTACGATTTTTGTTATTTCTTTTAAGTGTTTGTGTGTTCTATGTCATTTTATCGTATTTTTGGTAGTTCCCTTTTTGGAGTATTTGGTGGCCCTGAAAAGGGCCGCTTGGTATGGTTTTTGTTAGCGCTTGGCGCGTTTGTTTTGGCGATGAGCCTAGCTTTTTTATGCTTCTTTTCGCCGATTCGATGTGCTTGGTGAGTAGGTGTTTGCCGCCTTCTTGTCACTGTGTGTGCGTACATGGACAGTCTGCATAGCCCTTGAATGTGGTCTCGATTTTGATCAAACTTACAATTTAGGAGTATATATCAAAACTGATAAATGATTTATGTGATTACTGTAGCTATAGATAGGCTACATTCAGGACGGGCAGCGACGGGCAGTAATTAGTAGGCAAAACAGGTGGTTTTCACCGTGGGCAGAACTCGGTGCAATGATACTGAACATTAATAGTAAGCCTGTCACCTTGAAGGTAATGCTGTAGGTGAAACAAGGACTTCAAACACACGATGGTACAAACATGGAGGTTAGTACAAACAACACCACAAGTGAAACGTACACATAGAAATACACGCGTTCCTACGTTGTGCCCACCCGGGCCACGCGATTAAAATATGACTGATACTGCTGGATAGTGTTAATTGGGTCGGTAAACAGTCAATTAATAGTTTAATTGACTACCTGGGTGATTGGCAGGTCGTGTCCAACGACGCATATGCAAAGCAGGCCAAAAGACAAAAGCCCCCAAAGTTATTGACAGCTGGCCAGGGGTCACCATGAATACGTAATGAAGCTTCACTACGCAGAAACTGCGTAGTCAAGCCCGGTCAAACCCTCTTGGCATTTTCCGGCATGACCACACAGTAAGTGAGGTTACCCACAATTCCCCTTGATTTGTTCACTCAGATATTTTTTGCTAAAGGCTTTTTCAATTTTATCAGTTTCTTAACAATTTTTTAATTACAATTTAAGTTCAGGATTATTTGTTAAAACTATGTTCCAAAATTATTGATTATGTTTAAAATACAAGAGTAAATTGAATGAAGGGTCGATATTTGGAGGTGCTAAAACTTGTACACTTGCCAAGGTAAAGTTATCAGCAACTAAGATGGTCTCATCATACCACCTGTCAGACATGTAAATTTCCTGTGTTACGAACATTAAAAATCAATCAATACCCTTTCTAGCCAACACAGATGCAACTTATTCCCTTAGTTTCCTTGAAAATATTGTGTATGGCTGTCAAAAATCTATGTCGACAAAATTACAAAATTGCTATCTCCTCCGTGGAAAAGGGGTTATTCTTCTCATTATTCACAGTGAGAAATCAGAAAATTATGATTATCAGAACTATGTTGCCAGAATTTTGAAATATGGATCGAGTTGTTCTGTGTACAGAAGAAATTTGCTTCAGTTCAGTGACTGATCTCCGTGTGTACAGAACATGGAGAGTTGTGGGTAGCCTCACTTACTGTGGACCATTGCACTATGCCAGTATCCAATGTTTTTCTAATAACATAGGTGGTCTTTTTAATGCTCATGCGCAGACTAAATAGAATTTAAACCAACAACCTAAGGAGTTGGTGGTTTTCAATGTGTCATGAAAGCTGAATTTCTCGATGTCAAACTCGCTCCAATTGCTTCTTGACAGTCATTTTAGAATAGGAAAATTCACAAACAGAGAGGCTGGTTGCCACGGACAAGTGACGTTTGGCTTATTGACCTGAAAATTAAGTCAGTGTTCATTGAATATTCAAAGACTGGACCCGTTGACACCAACGCTTGCTCATGACTTTCATTGCATGCGGTCTTGCCACGATGCCACTCACCGTCACTCAACAAGTTAACATTGAAGAGTACGTTTTTGTAAAGGTCCCTTTTTTGTGGTGATTTTTCACCACTGGACTTTATTTTTTACATCATGATAAACGTTCATACAAAGCACAAAAACCGCTGTGTGTTTCTTTTTTTTTACCGTATCGACATATTGTGAGACAACCGTTACCTCACAGTCAATGCAATGAACCTACGCTCCACCAGCTGAACAGCTTTTTCATATGCAAATCAGCGTACGGTATTGAACCGGTGGTATTGTTTGAACTGCATTTTATTGAAAGCGATTACATGATTCTTCTCGTCAACTCTTCATGCAATTTTATGAAAAATCTCATGGAATTTTCACAATGACATAATATGATTATTTTTGTTTAAGTCCGTGTTCCCTCACCAGAAAATCGCTCTCGTGAATTCGATTTCTAGGTATCATTTTTTTCACTTGTCCCGTCGGGCAAGTGGCATCGGAGGTTCACTTGCCCGATCGCGACTTTCACTTGCCCCGGGCAATCGGCAACCCTTAGTGTCTTTCCCTGCTACAACAATCACTTCCGATGCTGGTTGAAATTTGGCATGAAAGTTCCATTGAGTTCAGTACCATTATATATTCAGATTGTGATGACGTGAACAAAATTAATAAATACTGTGAAAAAACTTGTTCTTATTTTATACCTTCAGGAACATAGAGTATACAATGTGGTTATTTAGTAAGCATTTTCTATGGTAATTTAAAACTGTATTTGGTATTTGAAATAGCAAAGCTGAAGGTGATTTTAGCAGGTTTGGTCTCCAACAAGTACATTCCATAGGCTTTTCAATTCTCTCTCTCTCTCTCTCTCTCTCTCTCTCTCTCTCTCTCTCTCTCTCTCTCTCTCTCTCTCTCTCTCAGGGATGACGAGATCGATGTTTATGTGTATCAAGGTTGTAAATAGTTTACATATTTTACATTTTCTGCCATTTGAAATCATAATTTACATCAGAGACTTCCGAGTGCAAAAATAAGGAAAATACAAAATTTGACTTTATTTAATATAAAATACAAAAGTTAACAATAACAAATGAAATCTAATCGAAGCCTTTTTTCTTAAACTTATCATTTACAAAACTACGTAACTGCGCTTTGAACTGTGGCAAACTTTCGGTATTCCTAATAGACGAAGGAATACTATATCCAATTGTAGAAGTACAAACTACATATCTAGCTGCTGTCTGAAAAGATGGAATGTACAAATCAGCGTTGCCAGAACTTCGAGTATTGAAATGATACATCTAAAAACGCGGAAACTGTAAATAATCAGGTGAAAAACCATTCATTATTTTAAATGTCTGAACAGCGACAAAATAATTAATAAGTAAATCCATAGATAGCCCATTGACGTGAAAGAAGGAAGCGAGAAGACACCGTAACATGTACTACCAATATAACCCTCCCAGCTCTCTTCTCAAGTTTGTATCACAGTACGTCGTTTATTTCCCATACTGTAACAGTACAACAATAAATAAGTACAGTAGGAAATTAAAAGTTGCATTAGTCCATCTTTCTCCTATTCCTCTTCTGTAACAAGAATAATCTCAAGTGAGGTTCCATGAATTTACAAAGGAAATAGACGCATTTCATTCTATAAATAAACCCATTGAGTCCTGACAGTTGAACAGATGAATGAAAACTCGTTGCTTGAGCCAACGTTACAGAAACATTGACGCTTTTATGGGCGAAAACATTGGGGCCATATCCTCCAACTTGAATAACGCAAGAAACGAAATATTATATTCGCCTTATCCCTTACACACGATGCGTATCTGAAGGTGTAAATCTTACATGAAAAAACGGAACAAAAGCCGTTTTATTGTACAACTAAAATAGCAAGGTTGCTTGTCAACTCGAAAGAACGGAGACCATACTTCGTTTTTCTAACCCACTGACAACGCTCGGCTAAACGCAAGACTAGACTCTGAGTGTATAGGTTTGAAAACCATTTAAAAGTGCAAATGGAAATTGTAACGGCCGGTTTACTGTGTATCGTGTTAAACGAAAGAAAGAAAAAGGGCAAGCGCGCCGAGTATCGAATCCGTGGAACTTTGCAGTGAGTTCATTTTCTAATGTAGCTATTCAATTAAAAAATAAAATGAAGGGTAATTATCAAAATTTAATTTAAAATATTTTAGGCGAGCAGATGAAGAGCATTTCAGCCTTTTTCTAAATATATTAAATTTTGCCACAAGTTAAAGTGTGAGAAATAGGGAAAAGGACTGGTGAGATGGTACATTGCGGCAACATCAGAATTTTGCTTGGAAAACTTCATTCAATATTTGAAAATCATATCTTTTTCAAAATGCTGCTTAGCTAACACCTGATTATTTTCTTACTTTCCAAAAGTCAACCATATCCTAATTTCTATTAGAGTTTAGGCGTGGTCTACTGGGAATTCCCTCCGGAACGTAAATAATGGACACCTCGAAATCAATCAAAACAATGAACCAAACAGTGACGTTGACATATATCACTAATATTATCAACCAGTGTGGTGGCTATCAGGTGTGCTTGGATCTAGTGTGGTGTCATTCGTTTTGACTACAAGTCTGACCTCCCGCAAGTCAATTAATGTTTCAACTTTCGCAGATTTGATTTTTTAGTGGATATTACGGCTCAGCAGATGATAACAGCGGAGTGTGGCATCTCAATTTCGACAGCCAACGGTTCAACGTAAACCGGGAGGAGCAGCAGGAACTCAGTCAAGGTGAACATCTTTACAGTCCCGAGTTAAATATCTTGACCGTCATGGCATTTCAAGATATAGGAAAAACTTCCTGTGGCTGAATAAAATTATTTAAATAATGTTCTTGGAAACGGTAGCCGGACTGGTTTTGTGTGAGGCCTAGCAGCTAGGCGATGTTGCCGTGAGTGTGTGGGGGTTCGAATCCCATTTGGGTTATAGTAAAAAATATATTTCTAAAATATGTACAATTTATTAGTTCCCTCATCACAGTAATAAGGTACGAAAGGAGCGCTAGTATTTTAACGAAATGATAGAGCGCGGTCCGTTGATCAACTTCATATATTAATTTTGCACCGGAGAAGTTGCATGAGCATACCGGTGGCGAAAATGAACAATTAAATCATGTCAATCCTTTCATTTATATCGGATATACTTCCAAATATGTACACTGTCGGGAATAGGCTGATTCATAATTAGGTGGCGAAGTGCCAGGAATGTAACGATGAAACATTCATGAAATTGTGATTAGCTTAATCGTAATATTCGCGGGAATGCTTAGACATCAATCTAGTTGTCATGATAACTCGTCTCGTGCTCCGCCTCTTCTTAGCATAGACCACTCCTAAACTCAAATAGGAAGTCGGAAAATGGCAAATTGGAAATAAGGTTGCAGTCGCCAATTCCCACCTGCAGTTTTGAAAGGTGATCGGCATCACACAAGTTACCTAACATCAATGAAAATAGACACTTTTCTAAGATAACTATCATTTACAATGACATTTGTATATGAAAATACTGACTGTCCGCAAAGTACCATCTTCACAAGAGTTTTTACCAATTTCTCATAGTTTCACCGGCGTTGAAAACTTGTTCATTTCGAAAAGGGCCAAAGCGCGCTTCATCAACGTGAAGAAACGTTTGAAAATTGATGATTAGCCTAATTTCTTTTTTCTATTTGTATAGATTGTATCGCCTTTTCTACGACAAATGCGACATTGCAGACGCTCGACAGCATGACTCATTATCAAAGAAGCTGGTCAACCCTATAACTTACGGTCGATCGGTTAATCAATGAATGCTACCCGAGGTGTGAAAGTTGTCATCTCACATATATTTCAATCTGTCTATGGAATGGTTTATTTCAGAGGCCGAACATCGCCCTAGTCGTAGAACGGAGTCATATTCGGCACACCACGGGTATTCCTGTTCCTATCCCTTCCATTCCCTCATTTGACATGATCAACCCACCTTTATAATTTCAAGTTGTACGGAATTGAGTATGTTTTCAGCCCCTTTCAGGATCAAACTAAATTTTTTGGACACAAAAAGATGAAAATGCTGTTTGCAACGACAGTTTGCTCATACGACGAAAATACTTTCTTATTTTAGAATTTTTTATTACTATTAGGATTATGTTTGTACAATAGGCCAAACCCGGAATTCGAATCGACCACGGTACAAACAAAGCCATGTGCGCAAACGCGCATAGACGTGCGTGTATTTCCATACGCGTTAGTACACATGTGGGCTTGTTTGTACCGGCATCACGTGATTATTTGGGCTACTGAGTCTGTAGAACACATCGCGTCCTTTTTATTCCGGAGTAGAACCATTGCCTATTAGTTATGTCATCAACTTGGTTCAGCAAACTAGCACAACAACAACATAAAAATAAATGACAAAATTTAAAGTCATAGAGCGATCACTCCCTATGTTTATTTGTATACCAATTGATCAACTTGGCTTTTCCTTAAACAACAACTTAGGTTTGCCACCCAGTAAGGCTATATTTTGGGAAAATGTAAACAAATCTTGGTCGGGTAGTTTTGGCTTTTTTTATTAATTCTTTTCTTGTTCGAACTCAATTTCATATTTCTTGAGCTATAACATTAATATCTCAGAAAAACTGTCATAGACCAAACCTGCATGTACACTTGAAAATTAAATTTCAAGCTATTGAGTGCTGTTGTTTCAGAGAAAACAGACACTGAGCAGGTAAGGAAACACTGAACAGCTAATACCGATCCGTGTACCACCTTCCGCAATGTTTATGATTTTATAGAGAAGTTTCATCTTTTGGTGCATGGCACTCTGATCTGAGGCTTCTTGATGTTTTCGTTGTTTTACTGCAAAACAGCTGTACATGTATTTTCCTAATTTGTTCAGTGTCTGTCTCTCTGTCCATCGTCGATGTTGCATTCTCATCGTCATTGTTTGAGTAAATTGCAAATGAAATATATTGAAGAGCCGATTCATGACGTATGAGTGGTATTTAGGAAATTTAAAGCGCAGTGGTCGTCGCGCTGCCCGTGCGCGATTTTTTTGTTGATAAACATAAATGTTTGTAAACAGAAGTCTTGCCAACTTCAATTGGAGTGAGATGGGGGCGGTCCCTCACTTTGTTAACGCCTTTGTAAGACTCAACATCATGCAATAGTAAAATATTGAGATCGGAAACGAACTTCAGTGGTGTATTTCTATCTATGAACTCATGTAAGGCTACGAACATTGAGACACTCTGCACATTATGTCGCCGAGTTTACTGCACGCAGTCACAGTGAACAAATGGGTTTGATCACGCGGTCACGCTGGTTGTACACAATGCTATGTACAGCACAGTAAAAATGCATCACTAAAATGATCAACATTGTATATATATGAAGACCAGGAACAAGCACAATGCCTAAACACAAATATTACACTCAAGACCATGATCGGCAAGCCAGAGCAGCACAAGGGAGGTGTTGTTGCTTCGATAATGGAGAAGGTCACCGCGTTGGACATACACTCAGCTCCATGGCTCGAGCGAGGCCCGTTCAACTGATTCAAGGAAATCATGATCAAATGTGATCTCAATCCAGCGTGTAATTACTGTTCAATATTCAGAAGATATTTAACTCAGATTAATTGACCTTTTATTGCGTGTTAGATTTGGAAAGGTGGTATGCTTGTGACAAATCAGCCGCCATATTATCGACAATATCGCAAACATAATAATCAACCCGTAACCTCATGCGGCATTCTCGGATATGTTGTCAACAAGGGGGGGGACCCCTCAGGAGCATGCGCAGTGCGACGACCACTGCGCTTTAATTCAGTTCCACTTGTTGTTCTTGATAAAGACGCCATTTCTTTAAATACGCGGTTTACTTTGATGATTTTATCCTCTTCAAGTTAATCACTGTCACAGAGCAATAATTACAATAATATCCTTTTCAAAAGCTGCTCTATGTCACAAATTTTGATGAAACTATCAGTGTTTTCTGACAAAAATATGCCTTATTGAAAATGCTCTTCCTGATAATGTAAGGGCATCGATACTTAAGAACCAATTTATGCACTTACAGTCGGAAGGCTATCTATTTCACAATTTACCGATGTATAAGTTAGTTGCTGTGTTTGTATTTGCGTACTATATGAAGTGTTTTTGTTAATAATTACGCATGTGCGAGTGCTCGGTGAGCTTCACAGTGCCATGCCTTCGAGAGGTTAAATAGCTCCGTACGAAGGTTACAGAATTTACCTAAGATCGAGGGTTTAGGTCGAAGAAGAAAGAATGACGTTTGGGGAATTTTCTGTTATTTGAATAATCTGAAAGGTTCTCTATAGAGGCTACAGGGCACTATACAAGTGACAATTTTTCAAATTAAATATGTTCGAGTAATTTTGTAAACATTTTTAACAACACTCTGTAACTTTTTGTTGTATTACTTGAATTAACATCATGAAAACGCAGCTACATTATTAAACCCCCTCTCCCTCAATAAAGTGACCATCTTACAGCCCCTTACACCTCGCTACACTTCGTTACGTTCGCACACCCCCTTCTCCAATTTTCACAAAATTTACTCCTAGACTTGGTTACACCTCGCTACACGTTCTTAACTACGCTACAAGATTGGTGTCTCTCTGGGAGTAAAAAGTGACCATCTTACAGCCCTAACACCTCGCTACACTTCGTTACGTCCGCTACACCCCCTTCTCCAATTTTCACAAATTTTACTCCTACACTTGGTTACACCTCGCTACACGTTCTTAACTACGCTACAAGATGGGTGTCTCTCTGGCGAGTAAAAAGTGACCATCTTACAGCCTATTACACCTCGCTACACTTCGTTACGTCCGCTACACCCCCTTCTCCAATTTTCACAAAATTTTACTCCTACACTTGGTTACACCTCGCTACACGTTCTTAACTACGCTACAAGATGGGTGTCTCTCTGGCGAGTAAAAAGTGACCATCTTACAGCCCCTAACACCTCGCTACACTTCGTTACGTTCGCTACACCCCCTTCTCCAATTTTCACAAAATTTTACTCCTACACTTGGTTACACCTCGCTACACGTTCTTAACTACGCTACAGGATGGGTGTCTCTCTGGCGAGTAAAAAGTGACCATCTTACAGCCTATTACACCTCGCTACACTTCGTTACGTCCGCTACACCCCCTTCTCCAATTTTCATAAAATTTTACTCCTACACTTGGTTACACCTCGCTACACGTTCTTAACTACGCTACAAGATGGGTGTCTCTCTGGCGAGTAAAAAGTGACCATCTTACAGCCCCTAACACCTCGCTACACTTCGTTACGTCCGCTACACCCCCTTCTCCAATTTTCACAAAATTTTACTCCTACACTTGGTTACACCTCGCTACACGTTCTTAACTACGCTACAGGATGGGTGTCTCTCTGGCGAGTAAAAAGTGACCATCTTACAGCCTATACACCTCGCTACACTTCGTTACGTCCGCTACACCCCCTTCTCCAATTTTCACAAAATTTTACTCCTACACTTGGTTACACCTCGCTACACGTTCTTAACTACGCTACAAGATGGGTGTCTCTCTGGCGAGTAAAAAAGTGACCATCTTACAGCCCCTAACACCTCGCTACACTTCGTTACGTCCGCTACACCCCCTTCTCCAATTTTCATAAAAATTTTACTCCTACACTTGGTTACACCTCGCTACACGTTCTTAACTACGCTACAAGATGGGTGTCTCTCTGGCGAGTAACGACGCGACTGCTCTTTTACAACTTTACCGTTCTATTCCATACTTAATATCTACATGCATCACCTCAACATATCTTGAAAATTATCATGTTTTAGCTTTCATCAATCACCAACGTACCCTAGTATAGTTTTTAAATTATTTGTAGGGGTCCCTGGTCCTTTAAACGAAGTTCAGGTGACCCTCTCTCTTTTACTACTCTCAACTTTCTTTCTCTTCTTAAAGGCATAATTATTCACGATATGTAAATCGATGGCAAGACCGAGCTGTTCCATACCAGACTCTCTATGTGAAAATAGTCCCATCTAAAATAGGCTGCGCATTGATATATTTCACTGTAATTAGACTTGTTTTCCTAGCATTCGCTACACTCGCAACACCTAAATACGTAGCGAAGGGGTAGTCTATAAAAAGTTTGCACCTCGGATCTTGCAGTGTATACGGGGGACACGCCCACATTGCATTTTTCTTTTGCCATATTTCATAATCACGCGAGCTAAACGAAAAAAAGAAATGAATGCAAATGTTTTATAGACCATCAACTGTATTTTTGTGATTTTGCAACATGGGCATTTCACCAGACCTTAATGACCACAATTCCCTGCCCCATCAAGACTAATACTCCTATTACAAGTGGGGACTATGTCATTGTCAATGACTTGCTTTTTTCAGTGTTTAGTCAAAAAATTTTCCCTGAGACGGCTTGTCCGATTGCTTTGAAAGTTGGTATTCATGTTCCATGGGATGACTATAGTCAAGTTTATCCAAATTGTAGTGAAATTCTCTTGTTGGTAATATTTGGGCATTTTCTCCAAATTTTTGGTCAAAAAACTACTCATATGATAGCTTTGATATTTGGTATAATGATTCATAAGCTTAATCGCAATGCGATGTATTGAAAGTCTGATGATATCCACAATTTTGTATTTCGGGGAAAATTTTTGTCATTTTTGGTTTAAATGATTGTTTCTCAAAAAGTACTCGTCTGATAACTTTGGTATTCAGTAGACATATTCCCATGGATGATCTTAATTTAATATGTCAAAATTATGATGACATATGTAATCAAGTATTTTCGCAGCTATTTTTGCCATTTTTGGTCAGGCTAGCCTGGCATGGTTGTCAAAGATGTCCTCCTTCATCAACACATATGTCACAAGAAAGTTCTCTATATAACATAAGAGGCTCTAGCTTCAGAGAAATATCTTCAATTTTGTGTTTTTGTGAAGTTTTTTTCGGAATTTTTGACGGGAAAAAATACAGAAATAGTTCCTTGTATTGATTGGAAATTAGGTTTGTAAATCCCTACAAATGTTGTCATACATACATTGCATGTTAGAATGAGATAAACAATTCTGATATTTTTATTATTTTTCTTTGTCGATCTTGGTAAAAATATCCCTACAACAATCACTTCCGATGCTGGTTGAAATTTGGCATGAAAGTTCCATTGAGTTCAGTACCATTATATATTCAGATTGTGATGACGTGAACAAAATTAATAAATACTGTGAAAAAACTGTTCTTATTTTATACCTTCAGGAACATAGAGTATACAATGTGGTTATTTAGTAAGCATTTTCTATGGTAATTTAAAACTGTATTTGGTATTGAAATAGCAAAGCTGAAGGTGATTTTAGCAGGTTTGGTCTCCAACAAGTATATTCCATAGGCTTTTCAATTCTCTCTCTCTCTCTCTCTCTCTCTCTCTCTCTCTCTCTCTCTCTCAGGGATGACGATATCGATGTTTATGTGTATCAAGGTTGTAAATAGTTTACATATTTTACATTTTCTGCCATTTGAAATCATAATTTACATCAGAGACTTCCGAGTGCAAAAATAAGGAAAATACAAAATTTGACTTTATTTAATATAAAATACGAAAGTTAACAATAACAAATGAAATCTAATCGAAGCCTTTTTTCTTAAACTTATCATTTACAAAACTACGTAACTGCGCTTTGAACTGTGGCAAACTTTCGGTATTCCTATATAGACGAAGGAATACTATATCCAATTGTAGAAGTACAAACTACATATCTAGCTGCTGTCTGAAAAGTTGGAATGTACAAATCAGCGTTGCCAGAACTTCGAGTATTGAAATGATACATCTAAAAACGTGGAAACTGTAAATAATCAGGTGAAAAACCATTCATTATTTTAAATGTCCGAACAGTGACAAAATAATTAATAAGTAAATCCATAGATAGCCCATTGACGTGAAAGAAGGAAGCGAGAAGACATCGTAACATGTACTACCAATATAACCCTCCCAGCTCTCTTCTCAAGTTTGTATAATAGTACGTCGTTTATTTCCCGTACTGTAACAGTACAACAATAAGTAAGTACAGTAGGAAATTAAAAGTTGCATTAGTCCATCTTTCTCCTATTCCTCTTCTGTAACAAGAATAATCTCAAGTGAGGTTCCATGAATTTACAAAGGAAATAGACGCATTTCATTCTATAAATAAACCCATTGAGTCCTGACAGTTGAACAGATGAATGAAAACTCGTTGCTTGAGCCAACGTTACAGAAACATTGACGCTTTTATGGGCGAAAACATTGGGGCTATATCCTCCAACTTGAATAACGCAAGAAACGAAATATTATATTCGCCTTATCCCTTACACACGATGCGTATCTGAGGGTGTAAATCTTACATGAAAAAACGGAACAAAAGCCGTTTTATTGTACAACTAAAATAGCAAGGTTGCTTGTCAACTCGAAAGAAGGAGACCATACTTCGTTTTTCTAACCCACTGACAACGCTCGGCTAAACGCAAGACTAGACTCTGAGTGTATAGGTTTGAAAACCATTTAAAAGTGTAAATGGAAATTGTAACGGCCGGTTTACTGTGTATCGTGTTAAACGAAAGAAAGAAAAAGGGCAAGCGCGCCGAGTATCGAATCCGTGGAATTTGCAGTGAGTTCATTTTCTAATGTAGCTATTCAATTAAAAAATAAAATGAAGGGTAATTATCAAAATTTAATTTAAAATATTTTAGGCGAGCAGATGAAGAGCATTTCAGCCTTTTCTAAATATATTAAATTTTGCCACAAGTTAAAGTGTGAGAAATAGGGAAAAGGAGTGGTGAGGATGGTACATTGCGGCAAATCAGAATTTTGCTTGGAAAACTTCATTCAATATTTGAAAATCATATCTTTTCAAAATGCTGCTTAGCTAACACCTGATTATTTTCTTACTTTCCAAAAGTCAACCATATCCTAATTTCTATTAGAGTTTAGGCGTGGTCTATTGGGAATTCCCTCCGGAACGTAAATAATGGACACCTCGAAATCAATCAAAACAATGAACCAAACAGTGACGTTGACATATATCACTAATATTATCAACCAGTGTGGTGGCTATCAGGTTTGCTTGGATCTAGTGTGGTGTCATTCGTTTTGACTACAAGTCTGACCTCCCGCAAGTCAATTAATGTTTCAATTTTCGCAGATTTGATTTTTTAGTGGATATTACGGCTCAGCATACAGCGGAGTGTTGGCATCTCAATTTCGACAGCCAACGGTTCAACGTAAACCGGGAGGAGCAGCAGGAACTCAGTCAAGGTGAACATCTTTACAGTCCCGTTGTTAAATATCTTGACCGTCATGGCATTTCAAGATATAGGAAAAACTTCCTGTGGCTGAATAAAATTATTTAAATTAATGTTCTTGGAAACGGTAGCCGACTGGTTTGTGGTGAGGCCTAGCAGCTAGGCGATGTTGCCGTGAGTGTGTGGGGGTTCGAATCCATTTGGGTTATAGTAAAAAATATATTTCTAAAATATGTACATTTATTAGTTCCCTCATCACAGTAATAAGGTACGAAAGGAGCGCTAGTATTTTAACGAAATGATAGAGCGCGGCCCGTTGATCAACTTCATATATTAATTTTGCACCGGAGAAGTTGCATGAGCATACCGGTGGCGAAAATGAACAATTCAATCATGTCAATCTTTCATTTATATCGGATATACTTCCAAATATGTACACTGTCGGGAATAGGCTGATTCATAATTAGGTGGCGAAGTGCCAGGAATGTAACGATGAAACATTCATGAAATTGTGATTAGCTTAATCGTAATATTCGCGGGAATGCTTAGACATCAATCTAGCTGTCATGATAACTCGTCTCGTGCTCCGCCTCTTCTTAGCATAGACCACGCCTAAACTCAAATAGGAAGTCGGAAAATGGCAAATTGGAAATAAGGTTGCAGTCGCCAATTCCCACCTGCAGTTTTGAAAGGTGATCGGTATCACAAAAGTTACCTAACATCAATGAAAATAGGCACTTTTCTAAGATAACTATCATTTACAATAACATTTGTATATGAAAATACTGACTGTCCGGAAAGTACCATCTTCACAAGAGTTTTTACCAATTTCTCATAGTTTCACCACCGGCGTTGAAAACTTGTTCATTTCGAAAAGGGCCAAAGCGCGCTTCATCAACGTGAAGAAACGTTTGAAAATTGATGATTAGCCTAATTTCTTTCTTCTATTTGTATAGATTGTATCGCCTTTCTGTACGACAAATGCGACATTGCAGACGCTCGACAGCATGACTCATTATCAAAGAAGCTGGTCAACCCTATAACTTACCGGTCGATCGGTTAATCAATGAATGCTACCCGAGGTGTGAAAGTTGTCATCTCACATATATTTCAATCTGTCTATGAAATGGTTTATTTCAGAGGCCGAACATCGCCCTAGTCGTAGAACGGAGTCATATTCGGCACACCACGGGTATTCCTGTTCCTATCCCTTCCATTCCCTCATTTGACATGATCAACCCACCTTTATAATTTCAAGTTGTACGGAATTGAGTATGTTTTCAGCCCCTTTCAGGATCAAACTAATTTTTTGGACACAAAAAGAATAAAATGCGGTTTGCAACGACAGTTTGCTCATACGACATTAAGACTACAGCGAAAATACTTTCTTATTTTAGAATTTTTTATTACTATTAGGATTATGTTTGTACAATTGCCTATTAGTTATGTCATCAACTTGGTTCAGCAAACTAGCACAACAACAACATAAAAACAAATGACAAAATTTTAAAGTCATAGAGCGATCACTCCCTATGTTTATTTGTATACCAATTGATCAACTTGGCTTTTCCTTAAACAACTTAGGTTTGCCACCCAGTAAGGCTATATTTTGGGAAAATGTAAACAAATCTTGGTCGGGTAGTTTTGGCTTTTTTTATTAATTCTTTTCTTGTTCGAACTCATTTCATATTTCTTGAGCTATAACAATAATATCTCAGAAAAATGTCATAGACCAAACCTGCATGTACACTTTAAAATTAAATTTCAAGCTATTGAGTGCTGTTGTTTCAGAGAAAACAGACACTGAGCAGGTAAGGAAACACTGAACAGCTAATACCGATCCGTGTACCACCTTCCGCAATGTTTATGATTTTATAGAGAAGTTTCATCTTTTGGTGCATGGCACTCTGATCTGAGGCTTCTTGATGTTTTCGTTGTTTTACTGCAAAACAGCTGTACATGTATTTTCCTAATTTGTTCAGTGTCTGTCTCTCTGTCCATCGTCGATGTTGCATTCTCATTGTCATTGTTTGAGTAAATTGCAAATGAAATATATTGAAGAGCCGATTCATGACGTATGAGTGGTATTTAGGAAATTTAAAGCGCAGTGGTCGTCGCGCTGCCCGTGCGCGATTTTTTTGTTGATAAACATAAATGTTTGTAAACAGAAGTCTTGCCAACTTCAATTGGAGTGAGATGGGGGCGGTCCCTCACTTTGTTAACGCCTTTGTAAGACTCAACATCATGCAATAGTAAAATATTAAGATCGGAAACGAACTTCAGTGGTGTATTTCTATCTATAAACTCATGTAAGGCTACGAACATTGAGACACTCTGCACGTTATGTCGCCGAGTTTACTGCACGCAGTCACAGTGAACAAATGGGTTTGATCACGCGTCACGCTGGTTGTACACAATGCTATGTACAGCACAGTAAAAATGCATCACTAAATGATCAACATTGTATATATATGAAGACCAGGAACAAGCACAATGCCTAAACACAAAAATTACACTCAAGACCATGATCGGCAAGCCAGAGCAGCACAAGGGAGGTGTTGTTGCTTCGATAATGGAGAAGGTCACCGCGTTGACATACACTCAGCTCCATGGCTCGAGCGAGGCCCGTTCAACTGATTCAAGGAAATCATGATCAAATGTGATCTCAATCCAGCGTGTAATTACTGTTCAATATTCAGAAGATATTTAACTCAGATTAATTGACCTTTTATTGCGTGTTAGATTTGGAAAGGTGGTATGCTTGTGACAAATCAGCCGCCATATTATCGACAATATCGCAAACATAATAATCAACCCGTAACCTCATGCGGCATTCTCGGATATGTTGTCAACAAGGGGGGGGACCCCTCAGGAGCATGCGCAGTGCGACGACCACTGCGCTTTAATTCAGTTCCACTTGTTGTTCTTGATAAAGACGCCATTTCTTTAAATACGCGGTTTACTTTGATGATTTTATCCTCTTCAAGTTAATCACTGTCACAGAGCAATAATACAATAATATCCTTTTCAAAAGCTGCTCTATGTCACAAATTTTGATGAAACTATCAGTGTTTTCTGACAAAATGTGCCTTATTGAAAATGCTCTTCCTGATAATATAAGGGCATCGATACTTAAGAACCAATTTATGCACTTACTGTCGGAAGGCTATCTGTTTCACAATTTACCGATGTATAAGTTAGTTGCTGTGTTTGTATTTGCGTACTATATGAAGTGTTTTTGTTAATAATTACGCATGTGCGAGTGCTCGGTGAGCTTCACAGTGCCATGCCTTCGAGAGTTAAATAGCTCCGTACGAAGGTTACAGAATTTACCTAAGATCGAGGGTTTTGGTCGAAGAAGAAAGAATGACGTTTTGGGGAATTTTCTGTTATTTGAATAATCTGAAAAGGTTCTCTATAGAGGCTACAGGGCACTATACAAGTGACAATTTTTCAAATTAAATATGTTCGAGTAATTTTGTAAACATTTTTAACAACACTCTGTAACTTTTTGTTGTATTACTTGAATTAACATCATGCAAACGCAGCTACATTCTTAAACCCCCTCTCCCTCAATAAAGTGACCATCTTACAGCCCCTTACACCTCGCTACACTTCGTTACGTTCGCTACACCCCCTTCTCCAATTTTCACAAAATTTTACTCCTAGACTTGGTTACACCTCGCTACACGTTCTTAACTACGCTACAAGATTGGTGTCTCTCTGGCGAGTAAAAAGTGACCATCTTACAGCCCCTTACACCTCGCTACACTTCGTTACGTTCGCTACACCCCCTTCTCCAATTTTCACAAAATTTTACTCCTAGACTTGGTTACACCTCGCTACACGTTCTTAACTACGCTACAAGATTGGTGTCTCTCTGGCGAGTAAAAAGTGACCATCTTACAGCCCCTTACACCTCGCTACACTTCGTTACGTTCGCTACACCCCCTTCTCCAATTTTCACAAAATTTTACTCCCAGACTTGGTTACACCTCGCTACACGTTCTTAACTACGCTACAAGATTGGTGTCTCTCTGGCGAGTAAAAAGTGACCATCTTACAGCCCCTTACACCTCGCTACACTTCGTTACGTTCGCTACACCCCCTTCTCCAATTTTCACAAAATTTTACTCCCAGACTTGGTTACACCTCGCTACACGTTCTTAACTACGCTACAAGATTGGTGTCTCTCTGGCGAGTAAAAAGTGACCATCTTACAGCCCCTTACACCTCGCTACACTTCGTTACGTTCGCTTCACCCCCTTCTCCAATTTTCACAAAATTTTACTCCCAGACTTGGTTACACCTCGCTACACGTTCTTAACTACGCTACAAGATTGGTGTCTCTCTGGCGAGTAAAAAGTGACCATCTTACAGCCCCTTACACCTCGCTACACTTCGTTACGTTCGCTTCACCCCCTTCTCCAATTTTCACAAAATTTTACTCCTAGACTTGGTTACACCTCGCTACACGTTCTTAACTACGCTACAAGATTGGTGTCTCTCTGGCGAGTAAAAAGTGACCATCTTACAGCCCCTTACACCTCGCTACACTTCGTTACGTTCGCTACACCCCCTTCTCCAATTTTCACAAAAATTTTACTCCCAGACTTGGTTACACCTCGCTACACGTTCTTAACTTCGCTACAAGATTGGTGTCTCTCTGGCGAGTAAAAAGTGACCATCTTACAGCCCCTTACACCTCGCTACACTTCGTTACGTTCGCTACACCCCCTTCTCCAATTTTCACAAAATTTTACTCCTAGACTTAGTTACACCTCGCTACACGTTCTTAACTTCACTACAAGATTGGTGTCTCTCTGGCGAGTAAAAAGTGACCATCTTACAGCCCCTTACACCTCGCTACTCTTCGTTACGTTCGCTACACCCCCTTCTCCAATTTTCACAAAATTTTACTCCTAGACTTGGTTACACCTCGCTACACGTTCTTAACTACACTTAAAGATTGGTATCTCTCTGGCAAGAAACGACGCGACTGCTCTTTTACAACTTGAATGCTGTATTCCATACTGAATATCTACATACATCACCTCAACATACCTTGAAAATTATCATGTTTAAGCTTTCATCCATCGCCAACGTACCCTAGTATAGTTTTATATTATTCGTAGGGGTCCCTGGTCCTTTAAACAAAGTTCCGTTGACCCTCTCTATTTTACTACTCTAAACTTTCTTTCTCTTATGAAAGGAATAATTATTCACGATATGTAAATCGATGGGAAGATCGAACTGTTCCATACAAGACACCCTATGTGAAAATAGTCCCATCTTAAACAGGCTGCGCATTGATATATTTCTCTGTAATTAGACTTCTTTCCTAGCCTTCGCTACACTCGCAACACTTAAATACGTAGCGAGGGGGTAGTCTATAAAAAGTTTGCACCTCGGATCTTGCAGTGTATATGATTTTTTTTATTGATCTTGTAAGATTATGGTTGAAAGTTTCAGTTTGAAAAGTTTGAGCAAACGTTTAAGCCTTTCACTTTCGAGTCGCGTACTACCGTAAGAAAGTTTATTCGAACAATGATTGTTAGGAAAATCACTTTGATGGGGACTTCGTCGCTTTGTTGACATATTTATGTAGTTTCCTTGTCCTGTATAAGGATTTTGCATATTACAGCAAAGTATTGCTTGTCTTATTTTGAAATCGTCAAGTATAAATCACAAGATTAATCCGTTTTTATTGCACAACAGGGGTTAGGAAAGACCACTTGTGCTTGTATGTAATACCTCTGCATGAAATATGTTAACATTTTGGCGTTTTGCGACATTAAAGCGACGACAATCAGAAAGGATTGAGGAGACATAGAGCTTTAAAGTCAGTAAATACACATAGACAAGGTGAAGGGAAATCTTTGATTTTATCTGATATCGATATATATCCGCAAATATCATACTTTGTAATGCAATTACTCACGAAATTATCATAGTATTACTAGTAATAAGGATTGTCCTGCCATTCTGCGATTTGTCAGTAAACACAATTAATCATTGATAGATCCTCGATTCGCTTTTGAAATACGCAAAAGTCGTAAATACAAGTAGCCACGATCTCTCTAGGACGGCAGAAACTGGAGTCCTAAATCATGAAGTGACGTCACACCGTGCTTCAATGATTAACTCATTTCATGACATGTGTCACAGCGATGACGCAGACTTTGTTGAAAGTTTGATTTTTCCATGAATCCATTGATAAGATCCTTAAATCATTGGATAAAAGTAAGGCATTTTAGCCAGAGAGCAAGGAAAGAAAGGTCTTGCGAAATAAATGTTTAACGCTGGCTCACAAGAATAATCTTGTGAGGTATTACTTAAGAAAGGTAAACTGCCCCTCAGGGACAAATATTCGTCCTCTCGAAATTGTTCCGCTACCTTTCTGGTCTACCACAGACTAAATTTAAAGCTCTGGTATTGTCTTAGTTTTTTTAAAACGAGCAATTAACACGATTAGAACTAATTTGGGATAATTGGATCTTCATATTTTTCAAGTTTCACAAAATTTGAAGTGCCCTATAGTTGGATGTTGCACAATACAAATAACTTATAAAAACAAATTTGTAACGTAAAAAGAAAAGCAGATGAGGTTACATTGTAGATAAAATCAACATTGCTTCACCATCCAATTATCCCAAATTAATTCCAATCGTGTTAATTTCATTTTCCCCATTGAGTCTATATATGGATAGCCGCCATTTTAAATATTAAATAAGGTAAGTGTAAGTTAATTTGTTTCTGTAATGCAAACTTTGCATCGTGACGACTTTATTGTCAGGTGCATGGTTGAAGGTTTCTTTTGGGGGAAATTTGAGCAAAGGTTTAAGTATTTCATTGTCGAAGCGCATACAACATTAACTCGCTTTTTCCTGGAAATCCATATACTACATCACATGTCACTTTGAAATCCTCGAAATCCTTGAAATTTTCGCCCCAAGAGAGAATTTGCACGATCTTTGTTATTGTCAATTCTTTAAGCAATTGTTGCGCATTAACACGATAAGCCGCCTACACCAAGAAGCGCGATGAATATTTCACGAGTGCTACTGCAGTCTAGTGTGTATGTCCCTGCGCCATAACCACTTCAACATTTCAGGCCGTGTTACCTCCTTTACTATAGCATTACGACCAATGGCAATTGGCATTTTCTGATCGGCCATTGGCGATGTTAATGCTACCTCTCTTAGTAACAACTTAACCTACAGGTACTGTAGCATCTGTATGGGTAAGGTGTTAGACAATCTGAACCTTGTAACTACTGTTGAGTGAATGTGTACTGTCATCTGCTGCTTGTAACTTTCTTTTACCAAGCCATTGAATGATATAGTAAAGAACCTGGTAGTTTCACCAGTAGCACTTGTTGCAATATTTTTACTACACGTATAACGTAACCAAGCCCAAAGTAATGCAACCTACTCTTTAAATTCAAAATGGCCGCCCTCCTTGTATCAACTCTATTAGGAAAGATAAATTTTCTATTTTCACAAAATAAGTCCATGAAACCATACCTTATTTCATGAGTTTCAATATGGGTTCTAACAGGTGGCAGACCAAAGTAGTATAATTGTCAAAGTCTGAGAGTCCAAACATGTGTCTTCGAGGCTCATTTTTCCTTGAGGAGTAGATAAATCAATTGCAATGATGATAAAACCACCCACTAGGGAAACTATTTGAAAAGTATTGAAAATACTTGGCAGAATGAGTTAGGTACAGTGATATGTGAATCAGTGAAATGCTACTGCTATGTAGGTATGGTAACGGAAGAGCAGAGTTTGTGTCTTCTTAGTGTACTCGACAAAACCATTTGAACATTGGAACATTATTTCAAACACGTTTTCGTTGTCTCTATGATATTCTTTCTTCGGTGCGTTGGACAAAATACACACTCTTGATAGATATCCAAATATCGCTAATGTTAATGCAGCTTTTGCGTACGCTTTTTATTTCCCAATTCTGATAAACAAGACCTATCGGAAAAAGCTATTAGGGGAAAATCAAATACTGTGGATTAGTTATTATCGCAGTGGTTTTTATCAATGTCAGGTTGAAGTTTAATGTAACTCAGACGGTAATGTATTGTGTCTTGTGCAAACACGGGCAATAAAATGCACTTCCGTCAGGTTTTCCCTGGGCTGCTTATCGCTGTTGTGATCTGATTTGTTTGCGGTGAAAATAAGTAAATAACTCTGAGTGTAATCTTTGACAGCGGAGATGCAGATACAGAGGTGTCGCGTCCGTTCATTTGGCAACTTGGATAGGCGTATCGCACGATGCATGCCAACTACACTTCCTATCGCGGTCGACCGACATAAACGTACGTTTCGAGAACTAATCACTATTTCTATTGATCAGTATAAGGAATTCCTGACAATACTGTATAGAGTGTATAATGAAGAGTACGTGCATTCAATTATTGCAAGAGACAGAAACATTATACATTCTGTAATTACCAGCCTCATCCTTTACAATTCATAGGAAACTTCGATACCTCATTCCCTGTAGCCCATGGTTTGTCACGAACACTATTATCGTTCGGATATCGTTAATCATATGTATAGTGCCTTACGGACGTAGCTTGCAAAGGCGTCGGGGATTTTTATATTCTAGTAATATGGGGATAAGGATTGTATCTCGGATAACAGAGGCGTGAGATTTTCCTCGTTGAATGGACATTTCACACTGACATAAGACTATCATGTTAGGAACTGTCTTGCGTTTCTTAGTCCCACAGGGATTTACCCTTTCTCGAGAACAGCTGAGAAGATGCTATCTTTCATCCGTAAGCAATTATCTTGATGCTCTCGCCTACTGTCCTATCCCGTATGTTGCCTGCATTGTTGCCGTTGTTCTGCACAACACCCATGATGCGAAACGGTAGAGGTCAGTAAAAGACTGTCCAGTGAATCTCCCGCTCTTTACACTGTATGCGTAAGGACGTCCAATTCATTCCTTCTAAATAGCAAATGAAGTCAAAGCGACTGCACAATCAGAAATTTTGAGAAAGTGAGTTACCGGATATTAATTGACGTATTTCAGACAAAACTGGAAATTTCTCAGGGAATTCAAGTCATCTACCTTTGGCCTCGAATCTATGTACTGCGCCGAATTTGAGTCATGCTTCACCAGGGATACATTTTTATGTATTTTTCCGGTATTCTTGCTCTGTATGTGTGTGTAAAGAGTCGTTTCCTGGTCTGCTCAGAAAAATCATGTCGACATAGATGTTCAGTGAGTCAAAACGGGATTACTAAAGTGAGTACTATCTGTAACATTGTGCACAATCTAAGAAACTTTTCCAATAAAAGGGTAACCTATTTTCTTGAAACAAATTAGTAAAATTATCCAAAACAGCTGTACTGTCACAGAGAGAAGTTAATTAATCGTACTTCACGTCCTAAAACCATGAACAATGAAATTAACCCGTAGCAATCGTAAACCTGAATAAAACAGTGAATTAATTTAAAGAATTGGATAAATAGATGCGTATACGGAAAAACAAACTTTTCAAACAAATGAATCGCCAGCAAAATGTTACACGTCACTGAACTTCAGTGGCTCGAGGCTGTACCGTTTGTTGTT